>NC_057865.1:79363791-79667005 GCF_019393635.1 Dromiciops gliroides | reverse complement strand
GTTGTGAGGATAAAAGAAAATAACATGGAGAGCACTTTGCAAATTTCAAAATACTAAATAAGTACTAGATATAATTAGTAATAATCCTTTTTTCATTCTAAATTATTTCTCCCCTCATTAAATTAGATCCAGCTGACAAATTAGAGGGAAGTCTGGGATTGGAACTGTGATTTCATTGGTATTAGGCAGAAACTGGGATATCATTAGAAGTTACACGACTTTCCAAGGTGACCATCTACCCTTTATTAGAAGCAGAACTTGAACCTAGCTCTTCATGGTTTAGTGACCAGCTCATGATTTAGTATGTCGAGCTGCTTCTTTTAGTAAAATATATGATATTTGAATTTCCACAAAAATGGTCAAACTAGTTATTTCTTACTTTGTAATATGGATCCATCTCAATATATTCACTCTGACATTTAAAATTAAAAAATAATTGTAATTATTAACGAAAACAATAAAATCTAACCCTTATATTGTTTTAATGTTTACAACTTTTATTCAGTCATTTTCAGTTGTGTCTGACTCTTTGTGACTCCATTTGGGGTTTTCTTGGCAGAGATACTGGAGTGGTGTGCCATTTCCTTCTTCACCTCATTTACATATAAGGAAACTGAGGCAAACAGCATTGAGTGTCTTGCTCAGGGTCACACAGCTACTGAGAGTCTAAGGCTAGATTTGAATTCAGAAAGATGAGTCTTCCTGACTCCGGGCCTGGCACTCTATCCACTGTGCCGCTTAGCTGTCCCAATGTTTGCAAAGAGCTTCATGAATATTATCTTATTTAGTTCTTACAATGGTGATGGGAGGTAGGTGCTATAATTCATTTTATAATTGAGAAAACTGAGCTAGAAAGAGGTTAAATCACTCACACATGGTCACACAGCTAGTCAGTGGCTGAGGTGGAACTTTCCAACTCTAGGTTCAGCACTCTATACTCTGCTCCATTTAGCTGGTCAATTGAAAAGCCTATCATTTATGAGAATAAATGGAAATTTAAAAATTTAATTTACTAACAGGCTTGTTGACTCAAGCAAGAAGCATAATATAATAGAACGAGCATTGGACTTGCTTCCAAAAGATCTGGAACCAAGTCAATATAAAGTAAATAGTATCAGCATTGATTTCTTTGTGTTCCTTTGGGAAGTCAACCCCAACCCTATTTAGTCAATGGCCATTGAACATACGTTATCATTATTAATAAAAATATTGGTTCTGTAATTCAAGGTCTGTGATTTCATTGGTACGAGTCCCCTTTATATCAATACAGATAAGAAACATGCTATAACTAGTAGCTAGTCATGAAACTTTTTGTGACAAAATATTAATCACCCTGTGGCTAACCTGATGATGATCCTGTCAGGACTTAGCTGATCCTTCTGAAATAGTCAAGCCTTTCAAGGTGAATTTCAGTAAATATCCATTGGCTTAAACCATGCCACCAATTGAATTATTTGCTTCTATTATAGGGACCTAATCATCTCCATTCATGTATTTGCTAACTCGCACACCCGATTAACATTTAGCACAGTACATGGCATATGGAAGGTGCTTAATAAATGCTTGTTGTCGTGACTTGACCAGACATGACTTCTCTGTCTCCTGGGACAATCTAACTTTTAAATTAATAATATCCTTTCTTCTCGGCACAAAAATACCTCAAGAACTGTAAATGATGACTTTTGATATGATGGAATTTTCTGAACTCACAAATATAAAAAAACATAACTCTATCTCTCTGTCCTTAAATCTTCTCCTCCTGGGATTTCTTCATTATATAAATTAGGACGATATTTGGGGAAAAAGGCCTCATAGATTTTTGTAGCATCCTGTTAAACTATTGTCTAGCCTAAAAATGTAGACCTATAAATGACATTTCAAGATGAGTTTATTTATTTAGGACAACTATGTTATACAAGCATACATAATATAAAGTCATTGCATGTACTATGTAAACTAAAAAAGTAGGTAATTGGAAGTAAAGGGAACTTTGTCACCCATGTAAATGATAGTCCCTATCAATTTTGAAAGGAAAATTTCATTTATTTTAAAGCTATTTGTATATTAATTCTACAGTATCCTTTCAGTTGTTTTTCAGTTTTGTCCAAATCTTTGTGATCTACTTTGGGGTTTTCTTGGCAGAGACAATGGAGTAGTTTGCCATTTGCTTCTCAAGCTCATTTTACAAATGGGGAAACTGAGGCATGCAGCGTTAAGTGACTTTTCCAGTGACACAAAGCTAGTAAATATCTGAGGCTAGATTTGAACTCAGGAAAATGAGTTTTCCTGTTTTCAGGCCTGGTACTCTAACAACTGTGCCAAATCATGTTCATAGCCCAAGTGATATTTTAAAGCTTAAAGTTCAAAGTTTAAAGAAATAGCATGGTGTGCAAAATAAAGTAATAGACTTGGAGTTGCAGTCATGCTTCTGTCATTTATTAGTTGTCTGAATCTGGTTAAATCTAAGATTTTCTGAGTTTCTGTCTTCACTTGTGAAATAAATTTAATATTTGCCTTACCTACTTCAGAGTTAGTAAGAAGGTCAGATATGTTGTATAGGTGAAAGCATTTTGAAAATTGTAAAGTGATATACATACATGGTATTAATATTATATAAGGTCTTTTAATTAAGATCTATATCATATAATTTTCTATCATAATGTTCAAAACACTTAATAGACAAATATGGCTAATCTATTCTTAGGAATCTTAAACATTTAGATCCCCGGAGAAGGAAGGGATGTTAGACCCATGAAATTCATAGAGAAATGATAATCTTTGCCAAAGCAAATTACGATGACCTCTAATTTTTTTAGGGCTGCGTCTATGCTCACCATGAACATCAGTGGAAGAGAAAACACATTTCCAGGGATTCTACTAAGCCTAATCATATCAAGAACACTTATAGATGAAACAGAAAGACAACAAACAGATGGAAAATGTAACAGATCTTTTAGCATTTCTATAAGCTTAATTTCCCCATTAATGGCAGTTGAACCATCACATTTGGTGTCTTCTTCTTTAATCTCCAATGTGCTATTTGAGGTAGTAGAGATAGTATAAAATAGATGAAAATTGCCAAAAACGCAGAACCAACCATGTCCAGCGAGAACTTTTTTTTCTGATGCCAATGCAATTTTGAAAGGATCATACACATATTACACATGGGGAGCAAGGGGGCAAGGAGGAGGAAAGGAGAGAGAGAGAGAGAAAATACTGCAATTGACTATTAGTTGGGTCTATTGTTTTAAGAAAAAAAAAATTGCACAGCATGTTCAAAAATTTCAAAACAGTCCTTGACTTAAAAGCCTAATTTGTAAAACAAACATTCTTAGTTATGTAATATAGCTATAAAACATGGAAAAATTGTAGAATCTGAGGAGTACAAAGAGTTGATGACCCAAACAAGCAGAATGTAGCAATGCTGAATTATATCCAAGAATGTGAGAATTGGAATGACACCCCCTGCTGAGAGGGACATTGTGAACTCTGGCCTGAAAAGAAAACATATGACTTTGGCATCCAGAAGTGATGTCTGCTGCCTGTGGGTCCTGTCAATCAGTGTTACCAGCCAATTAGCTTAGAGCTGTGTTTATGAACGGCCCTGTTTCCTGTTTCACAGGAAGCTTCTGGGAGAAACCAGGGGGAATGAGGTCTTTTTTGGTACCGGACTTGAGTTTGGTGGGAGGTCAGAAGCTGGCTCTTAGAGATAGTTAGAAGAAGGCTGTTTTACCCCTCCCTCCCTTCCCCCCCCCCCCCCCCCCGTGTGTCTCTCTGTCTCTCTGTCTCTCCACTAACTTCTAATGCACTTTAATAAATACTTAAAAGGCTAAACTCTTGCTAAAGTTTACAATTTAAGATGACCACTCATTAGATTTTAGTCATCACAGCTAGAATTTTAGGCCCTTAAAAGAACTAACCTAAAAGATAACATCTGGGAAATGTATGATCAGAAAGGGAAGTGGGCTGAACAAGGTATGTTGCAAGGTATAGCAAGAAGAAGGAATAAGAGATATATGGGCTTAGTCATTGCCCTAGAACTTATCCAGGGGTCAAAAAATACAAAAACAAAACTTAAAGAGGGATTTCCAAATTGTGTATTTTCTACGGAAAAGAATTTCAGAGGATTAGGAGGTGTGGAAGAGTTACAGTTTGTACTTCTGGAGAAAGTACCCTCAGTAATGAGATTACAGTTCCACTGAAGTAATGATGAATATAAAAAGCCATTCATAATAGCATAGGCCCTGGAGTCATAGAAGCCAAGTTAAAATCCCACCTCTGAATCTTAGTCATTTTGAAGAAGTAATTTGACCTCCCTATACCTCAGTTTCCTTATTTGTGAAGTGGCATGACGATCTAGACAATCTCTGATGTCTCTTCTTCTATGTATGGATCTATGAACCTATGATACTCTCTGAGAAGCAAGGTGGTACGCGGGCAGAGTTGAACTTAGAATCAGAAGACCTGAGTTCAAATTTGGCCTCAGACATTTACTGAGCTATCAGAACATGGGCAAGTCACTTACTCTATCACACACAGCTTCAGTTTTCTCATCTGGAAAATCAGGATAATGGCACTTAATTAGCATATGTAAAGCACTTTGAAGACCTACAAGTGTCATATAAATGCTATTATTATTATTATTATTATTATTATTAAAATCCATCTTCCAACATTCAAAGTGCTTGCAGATCCTAAAATTTTCCTTTATCTTAGTCTAAATGGAACATATGATAAAATGGAAATAACATTTAACTAAGATTCAGGAGACCCAGGATCTAATCCTGGTGCTGTCAATCATTATCTATATGACTTTGGGAAAATCACTTAGCCTCAGTTTTCTCATCTAGAAAATTAGCAGTTTATCCCAGATAATATGCAAGGTCCATTTCAGATCAATTTCTATATTAAGCCTTCCACCAGATTCAGATAACTTCTCTTTTTCTTTGAGGTTCTAATTCTACAATTGCAGTGTATACAATATAGCTATGTAATTATAAATAATATCTATAATTACATGCATAGCATTCAAATGTGAAGGGTTTTTCTACATGAAATTTTACTGCCAAATAGTCATTTTAGAAATTTAATATATTTTTTCTTTTCTTTTGGAAATCTGGAAAAATATACATGAAATGTCCTCCAAATCCATTTTTTTACCCTGTTGCAGCTAAACTCTACCAACTGTTAACATTTTAGTCACTTTGTAGATACAATAATGTTCTTTATTTCCTGATTTCTTAGCTTATCCCTAAGGTTTCCAATAGGATACTGCTTGTCCCTCCCTATTATTTAGGGATTCATTTCTGACTGTAATGCAATCATTAGCATCTAAATAAGTATAGGATTTTTAATCTTATAATAACAACAATAATAACAACAAATAACATTGATATAGTACTTATTGTTTTCTAGGCACTATGCTAAATGCTTTACAGTCATTTGTTTCTCATAATAACAATGTGAGGTAGATGCTATTATTTTTATCCCTATTTAACAGATGATGAAACAAAGGTTAAGTGACTTCCCCAGAGTCACATAAGTAGTAAGTATCTAACATTAGATTTAAACTCAGGTTTTCCTTACTTCAGGCCAAGTGTTCTATTCACTGTGCCATTAACCTGCCCTCGAGTACAATTATCTGCCTCTAGAAACTTAGCCAAAAGGTAAAATTTATGCTTCTAGTATCATTGAAGGAAGGAAGGAAAAAAAAGAAAGGATAGGAAAGGATGGAAGGAAGGGGATGGAGGGAGAAAGGGAGGGAGGAAGGAAACATACTTTTTTTGGAGGGGGGGGGTGGCAGGGCAATGAGGATTAAATGACTTGCCCAGGGTCACACAGCTAGTTAGTATCAAGTGTCTGAGGCCAGATTTGAACTCAGGTCCTCCTGAATCCAGGGCCAGTGCTTTATCCACTGCACCACCTAGCTGTCCCCTGGAAACATACATTTATTAAATGCCTGCTTTGTGACAGGTGTTTTACAAATGTTATCTCATTTAATCCTCTCAACTCTGAAAGGTAGGTGATATTATTATCATCCATGTTTTATAATTGAGAAAACTGAGGCCAGCAGAGGTTAAGTGACTTGCCCAAGATGACAAAGCAAATGTCTATTCCAATTTGAACTCATGAGTCCAGACCCTAATCTATCCCCTGGGCCACCAATCTACTATGGTATGTTAATGTTAACCATATCACAAAATGTGTCTTGTTTAGTCTCATAGAACGAAGTCTAAATTATTTACCTATCACTTTTCTGATATCTATATCTATAACCTTATCTTTATCTATATATAGATTTACTTTCAGGTTCTATAAGTTTTTTTGTTCCATTTGAATTCTGGATGTTATTGGCTTCAGTGATTTTTTTTCTAGGAAAGGGCTTTGCCCAGAATAATAAATTTCATTTACCTTGAATACCTACTTCTTTGTCCCTTGCTTGATTACTAACATTCAATACAAAACTCTGGATTGAGAATGAATTGTTATTAAAATGGAAAATTGGAAGGTATTTTAACTCTATACTAAAATACACAGTACTCACATAAGTAGCTGAATTATATTACAAAACATTATCATTTTTTGACTATGGGCCTGCATTTGCTTCTGTTGCTTTTGAGGAATTATGGACAGGAACTTTTCCAAGTTTTTCCATCATGGTTTATCACTTTCAAGAAAATTAACACAATACATATGGTATAAACTATGAAGGAAGTCCTGAAGCATATTGTTGCAGAGACAGGACACAAGGATAGCCACTTTTCTCATAACTCAATATATATCATTCTATGTTCAACAAAAGGAATTGTTCCTATCACTAATGGAACAATAGTTTAATACTTGCCTTGGCCTTCTCCTTCCAGACTTAGCTGGATGTTCCCAAGATAAACAAGAATGAATCTTATATTTTACGTTGTTTATATTTATTTCATTTATTCCATTTTTAATTTAACTATGTTCCAATTATTCCATTCATTTTGATCATCAACTATTCTTTCTTTCTTTCCTTTTTTTTTGCAGGGTAATTGGGGTTAAGTGACTTGCCCAGGGTCACATAGCTAGTAAGTGTTACGTGTCTGAGGTCAGATTTGAACTCAGATCCTCCTGAATTCTGGGTCAGGCTCTATTCACTGTGCCACCTAGCTGCCCCAATCATCAACTATTCTTAATTTTGAATGATGAATCTAGAATAAGATGAGGTCCAACCATTAAAACTCATACCATGGAAGCTGCATAATACAAGATCTACTGTATACTTTTATACATATGTACATATATACACATATGTGCATACACATGTCTCTTCGGCATTACCATGCTGATCAACAATGATGACTTTTGTCAGATTATATAACTTGAATAGAACAAGTAGATGTATTTTCCCACAGGACAATTTAACATCAATTTTTTAAGCTATAGCTTTTGAGAAATTAATAGACAAGTATTTATTAAGTACCTAATATATGCCAGACATTGTGTGAAGCAGTGAAGATACAAGTACAAAGAGTGAAAAGTACTTATCTGAAAATAGATTATATCCTAATGGAGAAGATACATACACAAATATACATACAGAATATAAATGTATATGCACACCAAGAATTAATTAAAAGAGGTTGGGAGAGAGAGCAATGCTAGTTGGGGAAGGGAGAATTTTTATACAGAAGATGGTGTCAATGATGTATATTAAAGGAAGAGAAGGACTTTATGAGGCATAGGTGAGGAGAAAAGCCCATCTAGGAATAAGTGACGAGTAGTGCAAAGGCTTGGGGAGAGTAGATAGTAGAGTTTTTTGAGTGAAGAATAGAGAGTAGGCCAGTTTGGCTAGAGTGTGGGAGGGAGAGTACTGTCCAATAAATCTGGAGGTTGGGGCCAGACTGTGCAGAGCTATATTATATTTTACCCTGGAGGCCATAAGAGACAACTGGGGTTGGATGAGTAGGGTAGTCACATGTCACATCTTCACTTAATGAAAGTTACTTTGGCATGTGTGTAAATAATGGACTTGAATGGTAAGAGAACTGAGACAGGGGGGGACCATTAAAGAAGTTGTTGCAATAATCTAGGTGTTAAGGGCTAAAATTCTAGCTAAACTGTCTAAAATATCTAATGAGTGGTCGCCAATAAATTATAAGCTTTAGCAAGAGTTAAACTTTTAAGCATTTATTAAGGAGAATAAGAATTTGGTAAAGAGAGAGAAAAAGGCCTAGATTCCTATCTATTAAAGGGAGAGCACATTTCTAGCTCCGCTCTCCACCAGAGTCCAAAGGAAAAAGCCCTAGAGTCAGCGCCAGTCTCTTCCTTCCTCCTCCCACTAGTCTGCGTCACTTCCTCCCCACCAAAGAAAAGACTCCTGGTCTTGCCCTCAAAGACCTTCGCTTCATGGGCAGAACTCTTCTACAGTAAGTATCCAGCAGGTGGCGTCATTCCAATCGTTACAGTCCCCCCTGTTGTTCCTCAAGAAACAAAATGTTTCCTTGACGGAACAGTAAAAACAATATAATAACTATTGCTAACTAATAATATGTGAACAACAATATAGAAAAGGAAGAGAGGAAAGTTTTGTCCAGAGGGGCGATTTTTTTTTTTGTCCTCATGAACCGACGCTTTGACATTAGTCTTGCAAAGGGAGGGCCTCTGCAGAGAATACATGTTACAGATGGTGTATATTATAACAGAAAGAGAAAAAAAAAACAACAAAAACAACAAATCAAAACTGTTCATTTAAAGTCTCTGAAAGTCTTTTCTCAGATGTCCTCTAGGTGTAGTCGTGGAATGGAAGTCTTTTCAGGGGTTGATGTGTGGATGCTGGTAATCAGCCAGGAAAATTTCCTACAAAATTGAGCTTAACACAACTTTAAAATAGCTTTGTCAATAATCAAATCAAACAATGAAAGTTCTCAAAAACATGTCTAAGGGAATTCATAATCTTAGTTGTTACACATGAAACATATAATAAAACAAAAATTGAACCATTCTTTAAAATTATAATATTACTATAGTCCCCCCCTTATGGAGGGTAATTGAGAAGACAATTGCTGCGATATTAATTATTAAAAATAATTTTTGTCTTTGTTTCATCACTTTTTGCATCATCTGCCTAATTATCCTCATGCCATTATGAGAAATTTTAAAATCTTATATAATTGGTAACAGATGTCAAGGCCAAATTCAACAGTGTTATTTATCATGACACCTGAGATAATTATGGGGTTACCATAAAAGAACAGAGAAATGATGAGATATGAGCATTCCTACACTTGAGCAATATATACTGCCCATGCAGTATGCCAGGCTTAAAATAGGTGGATGGAATATATGTCCATGCCACCGAACATATTGGAGGAAACTGAGTCAGACTTAATCAGATGCATGGGATTGAAATGGTCCATGGCATCAGGCATATAGGAGGGAGCATAGAAGCCAGGTGTAGAAGTGAGATGGGTGGGATCAATACTTCCAGCCATCTGTACAATATTGTGGGGAAAAAGAGAATAAAATATTAAACCAAGAGAATCCAACCTCAACATTTGTCAAAAGCCGTTCCCTCGGCCATACCTTGACTTCATGTATGTCTCCCCTCATGTGACAGTTCAGTGTCTGCTCTTGCATGTATTCCTCTTGTGATTGGATGGCATCTTGGCCAACTGGCATCTGATAACTCAGAATAAAGGCAATTAATGTCTTAAATGATAAGTTCCCATAATCCAAGTCTCATATGAATTTAAAAATTGAGGATAATAAATGATTGCAAAAAATGTGAATACATCTTGACTCAGAACACAATATATAATTATGCAACAATTTCAAATAATACCCCTTTTTTTAACTTAGTATACAATTACTTTTTTGAAAAATCTGAACATATTTAAATACAAGTTAAAGCACAACACAATCTCAAAGAAAACTTTTACAAATGTTCCCCTCTTTTTTTTTTTTTTTTTGGAATATGCTTATCAAAAATAATACTTCTAGAATCAATTTACACTTGCCATGGCAAACAATTTGCCAGGGAAATGCTTTAAAGAGTTTGATCAAATAATCAGTTGAGAAAAAATAACAAAAACAAACAACTCAGAATATGGGAGCACAATACTCCTAGAATTAACATTGTATAATAAAATCAAAACCATCTTGCAATGTTTCAAAATTAGATAGACAAATGAATAGAAGAAAATACACATGGAACAATAAAATACAGTGAAATTCAAACTAAGGAAATCTAAATGAATATGAACTTAATATCAATAAGAGTATTATAAAATATAAACTTGATCACATGACTATAAAAAGCTTTTACAAATATTCTCCTTGTTTTAGAAACTAAGTATAAGACACAATCTCAAAAGCATGAAAATCTCTATGAAAATAAACCCATACAATTAATTTCAAAATGTATATATAATAGCACAGAAATCCTATGTAACCTCTGAACTGATACTATTACTCTGAGTGAATTCAGAACACTTTTGATTCCGATATCTAAAATCCCCAATACTCATATCAATACCTTGCTGCTTACTTCTACATTTCTGTAAAATATATACCCTTCCATGGCAAAAGAAGCAGAGTCTTGAACTATGTTGATTGTCATTCTTATTCAGCTTAAGTTTTTCTTCTTTAACCCCCCTATATTGTCTGTCGGGCTTTTCACCATACAAATGCTTTATAAGATTACTAATTAAAGACAAAAGCAGGTTAGCAAAATTATGAACAAAACGAGCATATCTGGAATTTAAAGAGTTTTCTAAGATTGTCTCAAAAGCACAGCCAGGCCGGGGAAGGGCTGAGCCTGAAGCTGCAAATGCAGGTAGAAAAAGTTGAGCATGCGCATCAGATCTCTGGACTTCCCAGGCAGGGGAAGCTATGGGCTTGGCCATGGGAGGAGTAGAGGGTGGGGTCTGGAGAGGAGGGGAGGGACCAGAGCAATTTGAATCAGACTTGATTTTGAACTCAGGCCTGGATTCCTCTTCCCCCACTTTGCCTCCAGGTGCTAGGGGATTAAAAGCTTCTAGAGGGTGGGTCATTGCCTCCAGGCATGCAAAATTAAAGCAACAATTACTGTTAGAACTGGGAAAAGCTGCGGGAATCTCTTCAGGTTTCTCTGAAAAAGCATGGTTGGGAGAGGGAGAGATATTTCCTTGTGTGAGTAAGTTGCTGGCTCTTTTAACAAAAATAAAAAGAAAAATAGAAAATCCACAAAAACAAAGCATTAACATGATCTTATCTCCCATTTGTCTGGTTAAACAGACTAAAATCAAAAATAGGGTAATTAGGGAGTTTAAAAGGTCCATTCGAAAAAATTTAAAGGGAAAACACAGCCAGTACGCCAGTACTTGGCAGTTAAAGGGAGAGGGTAGAGAAAATGCCTTACCCAACCAGAAGATCAGAAGACTGAGGTTTAGCTTGTCCCTTCGTGGTCGCCATCTGTTAAGGGCTAAAATTCTAGCTAAACTGTCTAAAATATCTAATGAGTGGTCGCCAATAAATTATAAGCTTTAGCAAGAGTTAAACTTTTAAGCATTTATTAAGGAGAATAAGAATTTGGTAAAGAGAGAGAAAAAGGCCTAGATTCCTATCTATTAAAGGGAGAGCACATTTCTAGCTCCGCTCTCCACCAGAGTCCAAAGGAAAAAGCCCTAGAGTCAGCGCCAGTCTCTTCCTTCCTCCTCCCACTAGTCTGCGTCACTTCCTCCCCACCAAAGAAAAGACTCCTGGTCTTGCCCTCAAAGACCTTCGCTTCATGGGCAGAACTCTTCTACAGTAAGTATCCAGCAGGTGGCGTCATTCCAATCGTTACATAGGTAAGAAGTAATCGGGGCCTAACCTTGGTGGCAGCTATGAGCAAAGATAAGGAGCTAGATATCAGAAATGTTGTGAAGGTGGAAATGGCAATATGTGGCGACTGATTTGATGAGAGGTGGTTTAGAATCCAGAATAAATCTGCGATTATTAACCAGAGACACCTGAAGGACCTTTCAGTAGAAATAAGTAATTTTGAAAGACGGGAGGATATAGAGGCAAAGATTATGGGTTTAGTTTTGCACTTTGTGAGTTAAGGATTTTTATGGGATACCCAGTATGACAACTAATTATATGGGGCTAAAACTCAGGGGAGAGTGGGATGAGATATATACATACATATGTGCAAATGTATATATGTATGTACATGTATGCACATATATATACATATGTATTATATATACCTATACATATATAAACATAAATATATGTTTTTGTATATTTTATATATGCATGTGTCATTTGCTTAGTGATTATAATCAAATCTGTGGGAGCTGATGATGTTCCCAATAAAGAAAAGTATGGGGGCAGCTAGGTGGCGCAGTGGATAGAGCACTAGCCCTGGAGTCAGGAGGACCCGAGTTCAAATTTGTCCTCAGACACTTAACACTTACTAACTGTGTGACCCCAGGCAAGCCATTTAACCACAATTGCCTCACCAAAAAAAAGAAATGAAAAGAAAAAGGGGAAAGGGGGAAAGGGGAAGGGGGAAGGGGGAAGGGGGAAGGGGAAAGGGGGAAGGGGGAAGGGGAAAGGAAAGGAAAAGTATGGAGGGAGAAGATAAGAGGACCCAGGACCGAATTTTGAGGTAATACTCATAATTAGGGGGCATGATATATCTGAAACAGAAAAGGAGACTGAAAAGTGGTAGACATGTAGGAAGTTAATCAGGAGAGAGAAGTATCTTGAAAACCCAGAGAGGAAAGAATATCCAGGAAGAGAGTGATGTTAATAGTAGATATGCTGTGAATTATGTAGAAGTGGTGAGAAAGAAAAATAAAAAGAAACAAACAAAAAAACCACACACACATCAGATTTGGCAACTAAGATCAATGGTAACTCTGGAGAGAGCAGTTTCAGTTGAGTAATTAAATTGAAAGCTTTACTATCATATGTTGAGGAGTGAATGAGGGGAGAGGAAGTGGAGAAAAAAAATATAGGAAAACATTTTCAAGGAGTTTGGCTTAGAAAGGGAAGAGGGATATAGGAAAATGGTTGGAGGGAATGGTATGGTCTCCAGGAGATTTTTTAAAAGGTCGTTTGAGACGTGGACATGTTAGTACTAGAGACAAAAAATGAAAGAAACAATGATTCTTCTCTAGCTACAGTAACTATTGAAATATAGCTGCTTGGTATTTCTAAACCTGCTAGTGTGATATGATATAGAGATAGCCTCATCCAAGGTCACTCAAGTTGCTTGGTAGACAAGTATCTATAAAGTAGTAAGTACTTAAAATTATTGTTGATTGATGGAATCATTGAAATAATAATTTGGCTAAGGGGGAATCTATGTTTTTTAAACATGAAAAGGGCTTGAGAAATAATTCAGTATTTTTATTCACCTTGAATTCCTCTTAGTATTTGGTTCCATTTGAATTTTCATAGTTGCATGCTGATATGATTTTTTTCCCAAATGGGATTTTGCCCAGAACTTTATGGCAATAAAGTTCGTCATGTTGAAGTCTTAATCATTCTTTGCCTCACCACTATAAGATTTAGAGGTGGAAAGGATTTTAGGTCATCTTGTTCAACCACCTAAGTTTACAGATGAGGAAAGTGAAGCCTCCAAAAGAGGAAATACGACCAATGTCACATCAATGGTAAATGAATGAACTGGGATTTGAATACCACTTTTTGACGCCAAACCAGTGAATTTCCCATTACACCGCAATGATGTCTAGGAATCCAATGTCTATTTGCTGATAATCTAACACAACAATAAAATACTTTTCTGTAGAAAATATTTAGCCATTTTTATTTCTCAGATGACAGGTGCTATCTACATCACGGCATTTCCCCATAACAATCCAAGTTTTTATGTATATCTAGTACTTAAGTACAATGCCTAGTTTAAAATAGGCTCTTTAAAAATTAAAAAAATATATATATATTTTAGCATTCTTTTCTTTGTAAATTGAGTTCCAAATTCCTTCCTTCCCTCACACATCTCCCCTTGTACCACTCCCCACTGAGAAGCCACCCACCACCCACTGAGAAGCCAAAGCAAAATTATATCAATTATACATGTGAAATCATGGAAAATGTATTTCTATATGAGCCACATAAAAAAAGCAAAAAAGTGAGAAAATTATACTTCATTTTGCGCGCAGAGATATTCAGTTCTCCCTCTGGAGAATGAGAGCATCTTTTCATCATGAGTCTTTTGGGATTATCTTGAATCATAGTCTTGACCAGAGTATCCAAGTCTTTCACAATTGATTGTCATTACACATTGCTGTTACTATGGATCTCCCATTTCTTCTTACTTTACTTTCTATTAGTTCATATAGATCTTGCCATGTTTTTTTTTTTTCCTGAAACCACCTCCTCATAATCAATCAATCAATCAATCTCTCTCTCTCTCTCTCTCTCTCTCTCTCTCTCTCTCTCTCTCTCTCTCTCGGCAATGACTTGTGTGACTTGTCCAGAGTCACACAGCTAGTAAGTGTCAAGTGTCTGAGGTCACATTTGAACTCAGTTCATCCTGACTCCAGGGCCAGTGCTCTACCCACTGCACCACCTAGCTGCACCCCTCATAATTTCTTATAACATAATATCATTCCATCAAAATTAAATGCTACAACATGTTCAGCCATTCCCCAAATGATAAACATCCCCTCAGTTTTTAATTCTTTCTTGCCACAATAAGAACAGATATAAACATTTTTGTACATATAGGTCTTTTTTCCTTTTCCTTTGATCTCTTTGGGGGTACAGACCTAGTACTGGTATTGCTGGGTCAAGGGTGTGCACAGTTTTATAGCACTTTGCTCATAGTTCCAAATTGTTACCCAGAATGGTTGGATCCGTTCACAATTCCACCAATAGTGCATTACTGTTCCACTTTTTCCTCATCCCCTCCAGAATTTGTCATTTCTTATAGGTATGAGGTAGAGTTGTTTTTAATGTGCATTTCTCTAATGAACAGTGATTTAGGTAATCTTTTAATATGACTATAGATAGCTTTGGTTTTTTTTCTTTTGAAAACTGTTCATATTCTTTGACCATTGATCAATTGGGGGATGGCCCTTATTTTTATCAATTAGGCTCAGTTCTCTATATATTTGAGAAATTAAGCCTTTATCAGAGAAACTTGCTGTAAATTTTTTGATATTACTTCATTATCTACAGTACCTTTTAGCAAAATGTGGCTTCCCTGATTATCTATTTTAATTAGGTCTATTTTTGCTTTTGCTTTGTCTGAGATCATGTTTGTTTGTTGTTGTTGATCCATTTTTAGTTGTTTCTGATTCTTCATTAGCCCATTACAGGTTTTCTTGGTAAAAAATACTAGAGTGGTTTTCCATTTCCTTCTCCAGCTTATTTTACAGATGAAGAAACTGAGGCAAACAGGGTGAAGTGACTTGCCCAGGGTCACACAGGGAATAAATAATACCAGATTTGGATTCATGAAGATGTGTCTTCCTGACTCCAAGCCCAGCACTCTATGCCCTGTGCCACCCAGCATTGCACCACTTAACATAACAGATTCTGCTCCAGCTCTTTATCTTAACTCTGTATGTGTCTTTCTGTTTCAAGAGTATTTCTTATACATTAAGTCTATCTGGTTTCAGATCCATTTTGCTCTCTGCTTGTTTTATGGATGAGCTCACTCATCCTAATAAGTGCTAGCTAATTTGAGTTGTTGACTTGAAGTTAGCACCTTCTCCCCAACCTATAACATTGGAGAGTTGCCTGGGGGCAATGAGAGGCTTAATTACTTGTGCTGAGTCACACCAACAGAATGTGTCAGAGGTAGGAATTTGAATGGAGATCTTCCTGGCTGGTTCCTCATCCCCTAGACTATGCAGCCTTTCTGTCTAATGAGAGCATGTTGCAAAAGTGACTGTATTGCTTAGCTGTCAGTAACAGAAAACTTCTGAATCGCCCCTAATGTATTGTAACACTTTCTCTGTTACACAGAAACATAAGGAGCTACACTACTCATTGTGGTTTATGGTGCATTAATCTAGATATAATGTCACTACAAAGCTCTAATTGTGATGGTTTTAACTTAAAATCAATTGTGAATATATATTGTGATTCACCCACTGAATAATTAGCATCAATTCCCTACTCAGTCCAATGAAGACAAAGTCCGTAAGTTCTTTTAAGCTGGACAGTGATGCTTGTAAAAAGTATATTTTAATTATAAAAAATCAGAGATTGAAAATGTAACTGAAATCCCATCTTTCCTTGGGAAATCAATATAGATTTTCCCCCTTATATTTACTGAGTTGCAGAGGGTATAATATTTTTTGTTTAAATTGAGGTCCTAACTCTTTTTGGGGGGAACTTCATCATCTGTACATTTTCATAATTAGTAAATAGGACACAATACAGAATTGGGTTCAGTACTGGGAGGGGGGCTGATCTAAAAATGGTCATTTTCTTTCTTTTGCTCAATATTCCACCTAGAGTTACATTAGGAAATTCTACTAATATTCTCATTATATAACTCATGTTTAACTTTCACCCAAATGTGGGCAAAAAGGCTTGACCATCTATTGTATAAAAACTTAGGGTTTTTATAGATCAGGTATGGGGCAACCTTTCTTTAACCTCAAAGAAAAAAACAACAACAAAAAATGCAATGGATTCACAAGAGCCAATAAATAAGTACAGGAACACATAAAACCCCAAAATAATCCATTTAGAGACTTCTAGTGGCACAATGGATAGAATGTTAGGCCTGGCATCAGGAAGACTTGAATTCAAATTCAACCTCAGACATTTACTAGCTGTGTGACCCTGGCCTTAACCTGTGCCTGCCTCAGCTTTCTTATCTGTAAAATGGGGATAATATATGGTATAGGAGTATCTCTTGTTGTTTTGAGGATCAAATGATATAATATTTATAAATAAAACTGTGCAACATGACAGCAACACTGTTTGATGAAGAACTGTGACTGACTTGACTATTCTCAATAATACAATGATCTAAGACAATCCAAAAGGACTATTAAAACATACTATCCACCTCCAAGGAAAGAACTGATATTGATGAAACAAACTGAAGCATGCTATTTTTCACTTTCATTTTCCCCCCTTTTATTCATTTTCTTATACAAAATGACTAATATGGTAATGTTTTACATAATACATGTATAACCCATATCTGATTACTTGCTGCCACAGGGAGAGTGGAGAGGAGGGAGGGACGAAGGGATAAAAATTGGAACCCAAAACTATAAATAAAAATATTTATTACAAAAAAAATTATAAAATCACTTAGCTCAGTGTCTATCATACAGTAGGAACTTAATAAATTCTTCTCCCCTATCACCTCCCTTGCCTTTCTCTAATTTCTTCCCCCTGAGAGAAGAGAACCAAATTTAGGCCTACTATTGGGGTAATCCTTTGACATTCATATTTTCTTTACCCCCTGCCCCCAACATAGTCCCATATGATCCTCCAAAGATATGAAGTACCACTCTGTGGTGTGGATTCTTCCAGGACCTCCTTCCCATTAGACATGCACTATTTGAAGAACTTTGTTCTCTAGGTAGACAGATGCTCAGTAAGTATGTGCATATTTGTCTTCTTTACTGAAGGAGTATGCTACAAAAGGAAATTTTTTCCCTACTCCAGAATTCTTGAATTTGGGGACTCTCAAAGCTGAAGTAGGAATAAACATGTCTGTGTTTCTGCCATGAGCTTCAGAAGCAGGAAATCTACTACCATCTCTTGGACTGAGGAAGTTCACTTCTGAGATGATAGTTTTTGACCCATGTGCAGAAGCTGTGGGTTAACACATAGCCCCCATGTCCTCCCAAGCCAAGGGAGCCATTCTAGTTCTTGGAGGGAAGAGGCTATGCATGGATGCATGTTTTCTTCCAACCATTCAGAATTTGGGCATACTCTACTATGTGCTAGTCTCTCTACTAAGAGTCCAAGAAAACAAGCAAGCTGCATTTTAATTCACATTTGTGGACCATAAAAGAGTGTGCTTTGTGTTAGATATACATTTTCCTGAGTCTTGTGTCTACTCAGCAAGATATCAGTGGGCCTATCCACAATCAATGGGAAGGTATCAATGAGATGCTCAAGTTGATTGCAAAACTCACTAAATTAATCAAGGACTCTTCTGATCAACTGTCTTCACAAAAGATAAGTTTTCTTTTTTTCTTTCTCAAAATTCCCTAGGCCAAGGAATTATTGGTACCTGAGCACTGCTGTTTATTATACAGTAGTCTTTCTATATTCCTCAATCCACATGCACCTCTTTCTACATATTTCTTCAAACATACATGCATCTTTCTTTGGCCATATTCAAGAGAATATTTTAGTGGTAGTCACTGGGAAAGTAACAGACAGTAAGTAGTTCATTTGAAATCTTTAGTCAATCCATACAAATATGGAACTTTCACTTCCTCATCACATGATAAGTCTCTATTCACGACAAAGTAGTTTTAGTAACCGTTCCTGTGTAATACCAAATAACCTGACACATCATTGGCTTTTCACAATTAGAACTAATTATTTTCACAAAGTTTTGCTACTTTAACTCTCTTTTCCCTTAGGTAAGTAGGATATATAGCCATAAGCGATAGGCATTCATTAAGTGTTTACAATGTATCAGGTACTGTCCTATCTCAAGGGGACATGTACATATACGTGTGTGTGTGTGTGTATACACACACACACACACACACACACACACACACATACAGATATAGATACAGATATATGTATGTAAATTGTGGTTTGCCCTTCATTCTCAAAGAAGACCAGAACATCTGGATGATGTTATGACTTGCAGTGAATTGGATTTAAGTGAGGGAGGGGTGTGCAAGGTCACCAACCCCACTCCTTCTTCCCGAGCCATCTTTGTCCAGTGGTAAGATATACAGCAGGAGGCATGGAGATGACTCTGGATGTCTAAAGCAATTGGGGTTAAGTGATTTGCTCAGGATCACATAGCTAGTGTCTGAGGTGAGATTTGAACTCAGGTCCTCCTGACTCTAGGGTCAGTGCTTTATCCACTGCACCACCTAGCTGCCTATATGTATGAATGCACGTATGTATTATTATGTGCATATGTGTGCACATATATACATATATGTAGCTTGAGATACTATACATGCATATATGTATATACACACATATAAGACAAAACACAGCCCCTGTCATCAAAGTGCTTATCTTCAGAATGAATGACATTTTCTTTTAGTTGCCAAGATCTATGTCTAATTGGGTGAGGCTGTTCTGAACAAGATTGGGATGGACCAGAAGAAACTAACAAAGCCTTCTGACCACAGGCACTGTTTTCATATCTAATAATGCACTCTGCTTATCAATCACCTAGTATGGCCCTCAGCTGGACTAGTTAATGTTTTATTACATTGCAAATGAATGACTAAAAATGCATTACAATCCCATTAGCAGGTTCTTGAAGGAAATGTGACTGGATTTTTCTGGGAAGATCTAGATCCTTAGTGGTCTCTAGCTTTAAATGGAATGAATACCTCCAAAAAAACCCCAAAGCAAGCAAGCAAACAAACAAACAAAAATAACAACTAACTACTTGAGAGATCAGAAACCTGACAGTTACTAAAGATGAAATTCAGGAACAGATATGCATATATGTCCTCAGTTCATGCTCCTCACCATTCCCAAATTTATAGGAACAGGAAAGAAGGGAAGGAAATAGAACATAGAAGACTTTTCTCCCCCTTTTAAAATCTCTGCCTCTTTTGCAGTGATATCACAAGCTATGACTTGTATTTCAATGTGATATAAGACATATTATTTCAATATTTTAATATTCAAAATAATTTTTATAATTTCAAGTGATATGGGACACAATCTCATGGGAGGAAAAAGGCATGAATTTTTGCAATTTCTATCATAATTGTAGTCCTTTATGCAAATAGAAATAATTTTAGTAGGCCAAAGAGTTCAAATAATAGAATTCTAGAGTTTGTAAGAATCTATGAGATCACCCACTTACTTTGCAAGGTGAAAAAACTGAGACTGTGAAACATATGTCATGTCAAAGGAAAAGATCAGTGTGGATCACATGTGGGAAACCAGGCAGTGCTTTCCATGGTCCTGAATATTTCATTTCTGTTCAAAGGCCACATCTCTAACACCCAGTTTCCCAAAATGAATTGGCGTGATTGTTATCATGGAAAACAAGCCACCACCTTGGAAGTTTCAAAATTACAAGCAATCTAAATGTGATAGTGTCACATTGCCATACTAAGCAAGCCATAGCATGTCACCAAGGATAACTTGGGCAGAAATTAATATAATATAGGAAAGTGAAAAAGAAGGCAAAATAGGCATAGTGTAAGAATAAGAAACAAAAGAAGAACCTGAGCAATATGATAGCAACCTGTATATTTTAAAAGACTTTGAAGAAAAGCCTCAATCTCACTAATTAGGTTCTTTATAGAAGATATAATGGAATGGCATGCACAAAAATCTCATAGGATAAGAAGGAAGGATTTTAATTTTTCATCAGTATGGGGAACAATGATATAAATAGTTACACAGATATCTTCAGTGTCAAATATTGATAGATCACATACTCCTTTGTGATCGACAAGAGCCATTAAAAATCCATCGCTTCACTTGATCTTGCACTTGATCTTCTTAGGGGATAGGTATTACAGATATTATTATCCCCATCTTATAGATGTGAAAATTCAGACTCAATAAGATTACATACCTAAGGGTTACTTGCCAGGGAATATAGACTTAGAACTCAAATCCACGTCTACTAATTCCATTTCCAATGTTCTAGATTTTTAGCAAAAACTCATAAAATGGAACTACCCAAAAACTCTATATTCTTTGGATAGTAGTTCTAAATAGCTCCCTGGGACTTCCCCTATATATAGAGATCTGGTGCATTATTGAAATATAATATTTGTCTGTTTTACATGGGCTTATTTGTTATAAATATGCAGCTGTAAGTATTGCTTTTTCAAAAGCTGAGATAGAAGCCCAGTCCTCAATTTGATCATTTCTAAGTGACCATGATTACTTTATTATTATGCTCTTGCACTCTCATCAGCAAGTGGCACAGTAGATTGAGGGATGGGACTTGAGTCAGGGAGACATGAGTTCGAATGGGGCCTCAAACACTAAGTAGCTATGTGACTCTGGGTAAGTCATAGAACTTCTGCCTATCTCAGCTTCCTTATCTGAAAAATGGGGATGATAATAGCACCTACCTGAAACGTTTGTGTGTGTGTGTGTGTGTGTGTGTGTGTGTGTGTGTGTGTATCAAATGAGATGATTTTAAAGCATGTGGTATAGTACGTAGTACATAGTGAGCATTATATAAATACCAGTTATTACTATAAGTTATTAATATTGTTTCTGCCCTGTTTGCTTTGGATGTAAGCCTTACTTTCCACCAAGAGGTATATTCTTTCTTATAAAAAAGTGAAACCGTTTTTGCTTCTCTCTCTTTTTTCTACCTTTGGCAATTTACTCCTTGGGCACACACAGCATCCTTATTTATTGAATGGTTCTGTCATTACTGCAAATATGCGGTCCACCTTACCTTCAGACCCAACTTTCATCACTAGCTTTATAGATCAATGTCTGCATTCTGGACCTTCCAAGGATGGTGTTTGGTAGAGTACAACTCTTACTAAAACAAAACAACTATTTAATCATGTTTGGGTTATGTCATCAACTTGGCCAAAAATTTGGGCCTTCTTGAGCCTATCATTTAACTTTAAGCAAGCTAGAAAACTTAATTTTGGTATTGAAGAGGACTAGTGATAAGGATAGGGATGGGAATCAGGTAACCTTCCTTCCCCTTCATTGAGAGCACATTGAAATATTGGGAAAAAGTTGAAAAAAAGAGGACAGAGTAGAACATTATTGAGCATTTGAAACTGTATATTACTCAGTTTTCTAAGGGAACAGTTGAATCTGTGCAGCTTGAGATATTTAAAACTGTATCGGCCAGGACACCAGAAGATATACAGAAGAAAGTAATCCTATACCAACAGGGAGAAGAGGTGGATGAGTGATGAGGTTTTGCTGCCTCTAACATCCACAAATCTATCATTCTAGATGCACAAATTAAAATTATTCACTAAGCAAGAGTGCCATTGAACTGTGCCTTATAAAATTCTGGGAGTAAGTCGAAAAATGCCAGGCTGATATATCCATGCTGTAAGAGACATGTAATCATGACACCATCAATAACAGTCACAACATTTTATGGACTGTACTTTTCTAATACAGGCATGAGTAACCAAAGTGCAGAGACCCTTGCCAAATACACAGCATTGAAATTTATATTTCACCCAGATTGCATGGCAAAATGTGCCTGCCATGATTTGATTACTCCCAGAGTGTTTAGATGTGGCCTTTTTAACAGATTTGAGTTTTGTATTATTAAAATAAATGTAAAATATAGCAATTCCTCAACTCTCATGAATTTAGATGCTTCCTTCCTAGAATTCATGGATCCTTACATGTAATACAATGTCTTTCTGCCTTTAAAAAAACGTTTTGTGGTTCATTTTAAGCTATGTTATGATTCATTTTATAATATGTCTGGATAGTTCCATTACTTTCTGGTATAATAACTCATGTTTGCATAGTACACTATAGTTTACAAAGTACTCTCAAACATGTTGCTAGATTTATTATTTGTAACAACCTACTGAACAATGGTAAAAATCAATAACAAATTGGATGAAAGTACAGCGAGACAATGAACACAATTACAATTTCAGCTTGAAATATCTATATGTACAGGTAGGTAGAGATATATAAACATTTAGTCAGAAACATATGTCTTACACACATGTACATATTTCTGGTCTTGAAGAATAAAAAACTGGATACAATATATAAAATGGTAACCACAAAGAAGAGGCCAAATGATCCCAGAAACAACCTCAGCCAGCAAATGCCTGATATTGTTCAGCAGCAGCCAAATGCAACACTGGTTTAAAGTACAACCTCATTTTTTAAAATTATGGAGGAGAAGTAATCCCTTAGAAAATGGTGAAAAGCAGTGGAGGGGAGAACAAGCACGAAGAAAACTTGGCATAAGACCCAGCTAAGCCAAATCATTCCAAAGCAATTTTACAGATGAAACTGGAAGGAAAAGAGCACACAGATGTTAGATGGAACAAATCTATTAATGTTTCTATAGTGATTCTCATCATTGATGAAAGTGAAACTACCTCATTTGAACTCCGCCATGTCAGTCCCTACTAATAGTTGAATTTTAAAGTATCATGTAAGGCATGAAGTTGGTAAAAGTGGCTTGACTTGGACAAATACCAACAAAATAAATCCTTGCTAGAGACAACATTTCAAAGAGATCAAGGGTCAAAACTTCTCAAAGAAGGGAAAACTTGGAAAAAAGTAAATGGGGGGGGGGCAGCTAGATGGTGCAGTGGATAAAGCATTGGCCCTGGATTCAGGAGGACCTGAGTTCAAATTCAGCCTCAGACACTTAGTACTAGCTGTGTGACCCTGGGCAAGTCACTTAACCCTCACTGCCCTGCTAAAAAAAATGGATAAAGATTATACTGTGATGTAAGGACCTCAGTCTATACCCCACTCTATGCTATTCAGTACCTATGGAGTTAAGGAGGAGGTAGAAATGGTTAAGTTTGGTAGCTTATTGTGGAATGGAAGACAAAATGATACAACCCTTGTTGCAGAGGGGTACAAAAATCAAGATCAGAGAATGATACCAGGGAAAAATCATGGTATTAGGCTTCATTTTTCCAAGCATTGGGTCTTTCCATCCTATTCTATGAGGAACGCCTAACTGAGAAGAGGAGCAGTCAGAGGTTCCTACCTGCAACAGGCCAGGCAAGACAAAAGAAAAAAAAATATTAACTGTGAATCTGTCTTCATTTGAGCCCATGTTTGGATGACAGAGGAGAAGCCAAGGAATCCTAGACTCAAAGTTCTAGAAAATTCCTTAGTTTTCAACTGCTTGATGAATCCTACTCGATCTGAGTTGAGCAATAGTTTTAAACTGAATTATATTGTCTACATGCCTTTATCTGCTAAGAAGCTTGATCTGTGCCTTTCCTAGTACTCCTGGGTCCAAAATAGTCTTCTGGGGTTTGAAAGAATAGAGGCCATGCAGCCACTTGCTATTTAATTCATACTATAATGCTTTTTAATGACAATTTTTTTCCTAAAAAAAAAAATACATGCAGGGGCAGCTAGGTGGCGCAGTGGATAAAGCACTGGCCCTGGATTCAGAAGGACCTGAGTTCAAATCCGGCCTCAGACACTTGACACTTACTAGCTGTGTGACCCTGGGCAAGTCACTTAACCCCCATTGTCCCACCAAAAAAACAAAAACAAACAAACAAAATCCCATGTAATTTTTATCAAGTTTCTGTTGAACAGTATGAGATTTAAAATTGGATATACGAGCATTAAACTCCCCCTTTTAACTTTTTGCATATATATATATATATATATATATATATATATATGCGAAAACAATAGTAACACTGCAAATTCCTTCTAGCAACTGTCTTTTCTCTATACTTATTCCAAAACTCCTGATACACTGTCCCAGTCTGAAAAAACTACATCAAATACTCTCATGGCTGTGATTTAAATCACAGCAAAACATCCCTTGGCACTGTCCCCAAAGAGTTAATTATTAATGTATGTACCACAAAGTTTTTGCAAGGGCATTTACTTATACCATGAGTGTATCTTTTCCTGAGGACAAATCATCCTTTCTGTAGTTTGTTGATCCTTTCCCTTCTTCCCCTCAAAGATTCTGCCAACCTCCCTTTTCCTTTGCTCAGTTATGTCTTTTCCCCTTTTCCTCTTGGGACCTATACAGAAGAAACAATAAAACCAGCATTCCTACCATGAGCAGATTTTTGCCCTTGTTTCCTTTTTGTCTATAATTATAATTTACTTGTTTTCTTTTTCATAGATGTTAATGGATCCAGTATAATAATCTTCTGCTGCCTTTATCTCTGGTACTTACCAGGTTCCTGATGTCCAACTGGCAAATCAAAACACAACAAGACAATGCCCCGCCCCCCATCTGTACCTTATAACTCATATGTTGTTCTTCCACTTCTCTTTCATACTATATTGTCCATTGTCTGATCACTGCTGCTTATTTTCTGTAGTCATTCCTTCAGTGTTTTGATATTTCTTTCCCTGAAGTTTAGTTTTTTCCTTATAAGTCTTTAAGTCAGTGCCAGATTTAGGGAAAATCATAAACCACAGCCAGGGCAAGTAAGCAGCCTGAAGCATGACCTACATTGACAAAGTGGGGTAGGGAAAGACTTCAACTAAGACTTCCATCTAGTAGCTTTCTCCTTTAACAAACTAGTATTTTCCCAACTGGATGGAGCTCTGCAGTTTCTATTACACTGGAGGACTTTAAATGCTGTTTGTACCCTCCAAATTTGGTCCCTTGTAGAAAACTCTGAGTCACTAAAACCCCAATTAAAAGAAGGAAGGTGAAAGGCATTCATTCCATTATGTAGCTATGGCTTGGGGAAAAAAAAATAAGAAAAAAAAAGGAAAAAAAAACTGGTTCTGGGTCAGCTAGCAAATTAGGGGCAAGGCTCAGCCTAGATCTCAAGTTGGTTAACCTCCAATCTTGTGATTTAAGAGAATTCCATTTCCTGTCTACAAGGACTCTTTGAAACTTAAACTGTATAATATTTGGTTTGAATCAATTTTCAGTGATCCAGCATAGAATTCTTCAGAGTCGAGGAGTTGGGATGGTAATGTGTTTTAGATAGTATCCCTGCAAAAGGCCAGGCAAGCACACTAAAATGACTAGAGCACTTTTGATGGATTTGACAAGTTTGACAAGTTACACTTTATGCAACTGCAAACTGTCTGGATCAGAGAAACTATAAAGAGACAGAGAGGGATCCATTTTCAATATAGCTCCCAAGGATTTAGTGAAGCAACTTCCATTGACATTAATAGTTGCTAAATCTATGCCCAACACTTTGGGAAATTTACCCCTTTGCAGCAACCAATGAAAAGTTTGAGGCACATGAGCGATAGGAAATCACTCCCAACTGTCAAGAATTAGGCTAAAAAATGCTCCTTTCCTTTCTATCCCTTTAACTTTCTCTTTTTATAAAAGCCTCTCACATAATTTCCTTTGTTTTCTGTCTCCACCTTTAAACTCCTTATTTTTCCTATCTTGATTATTCTACTTTTTCTTTGTCAATGTTCCTATTAAAACCAAACTGACCAGGCTTTTATCAAAAATGGTGCATAGTAAGAAGACTACCAATGGAGCTCTTAAAATTAAAATTGCTTCCATGGCTGCTGTGAATAATTCTAGCCCTTCTTTCTTTTCAAATTTATCCTGGTGGGGGAGAAAAAAAAAGAGGAGAATGGACAGAGATCTTCTGATTGCTTGGAAAGGAAATGGCAATAACAACCTCATGTATATTATGTCAGTATGGACTATGTAGTGTTACAGTCCTGTATCCTTTGTTAAGGACATCCATC
Source organism: Dromiciops gliroides (assembly GCF_019393635.1). Taxonomy (NCBI): domain Eukaryota; kingdom Metazoa; phylum Chordata; class Mammalia; order Microbiotheria; family Microbiotheriidae; genus Dromiciops; species Dromiciops gliroides. Next base: position 79,640,521 of record NC_057865.1, on the reverse strand, counting down.
TCTGCTCCTGGTCTTTGTTTCCTAAGACCACTTCACCTAAAATGTTTTGTATGTGGTGACACACCAATACTGATCATAAAGTAGAAAGCCCTGAGAAATCTAAGTCGCATGATGTGGTTTTTGGGAAGGCACCGTGCCTCTCTGGTACTCAATTTTTCACCAGTAAAATGAGGGGGGTTGTGTTAGATTAACATCTAGCTAACCCTTCTAGCTCCTAATCGCTTACACAAATAACCATGTACTAACTACTGTTAATATATTTGCAATATTAATATCGGGCAGCTAGGTGGCATAGAGGATAGAATACCTAATCTGGAGTCAAGAAGACTCATCTTCCTGAGTTCATATCTGGTTTTAGACACTTACTACCTGTGTGACCCTGTGTAGGTCACTTAACACTTTATGCCTCAGTTTTCTCATCTGTAAAATCAGAGAAGGAAATGGCAAACCACTCCAGTATCTTTGACAGGAAAATCTCAAATGATCCACATCACAAAGAGTCAGACATGACTGAAACAACCAAAAAAAAAATTTATTAACATTGCATCTCTGTCATATATTGGAAACATCTAGATAGTGATTAACTTTAAATGTGTCGACCATTTTTGGAAAGTCATTTCCCAGCATACCCCTGCCTTTACTCTACTTGAATGTGCATTCCCTGTATTGTTCCCTTCTAATCTCTGGGTACAAACTGAAATCTTTGTCATGTCCAGATATTATCCCCAATGCATTTGAGCAAGATGGGCATCAATTAAAAAACAAAAACAAAACAAACGTGAGTTTAGATACAAAAGTAGCAACAAATGCGTAATCTACTAATCTGTTCATCACAGAGACACTATCTACCTAGAATGTATTTGTGCAATGACATTGTCTACTTAGTAGTATGTCTCCCTACCACACTGTGTCTCATTACTAATGTGTCTGACTTTTCAGCTACAGGCCCCCCGCCATTTTTGAGGTAATAGCTTTTTTTTTTTTTTTAAACTGAGAGTCAGCAATGGTGGCAGGGAGAAAGAGGAAAGATGAAATTTCAGATCCTTGCTTATGTTGCTGTCAGTGAATTGGCAGGGGAAGAACTATGGCTTATACAACAGAGAATCCCATAGCAACCCCAGGAGGTAAGGGATATAACAAAGACATAGCAACAAGGATGCAGCTATTTTCTCTTTGAATGGACACTGGCTTCCAAACCATCCCTTGACTACAAGAATTTCTTACACTATACGACAAAGGACAGAAGCATCTTGGGAAAAGGAAACCCAGGGTAAGTGGCTATACAACATACATCGCACACACATAAACACACAAAATCATTGGAATAGATTGTTTAGTTTGGGTAAGGATGGGCAAAACTGTGACTGTCATATGAAAGCATGTGACAGAGGATGAGGGAAGTGCTTTGGAGCAAAAGTGTACAGAGTTAGTGCAGATCAATGGCACTATTGAGAGAGAGGGAATGGGGGAGGAGGAGGGAAGGATGAGGGGAAGGGGAAGAGGGAAGAGGGAGGGAGAGGGAGAGGGAGAAGGAGAAGGAGAGAGAAAATGAATATGAGAGAGGCAGCTCTCTCTAGCTCCTTCCATTAACTGTAGTTCAGTCTCTTGGCTTGCCCCGCCTGGGTGATTGCTCAGGCCTCCTGTGGTGTTTGGAGAAAACTCTGTATTTTCCACTGTTGCCTCAGAGAGAAGGCGTGTGTCAAAAATGGAGAGATATTAGGGAATTAAAGAGAGGAAATGTTACCTCCAGATCAGCAAAAAGCAAAGCTATGACAGAATTTCTCTTAAGTATCCCTTTTATCTCCCTCTCCCGTGATTAAAATTTCAATATGCTTTTCTCCCCTCAGACACTGAGTGTATTCATTTAACATTCCTCAGTGGTCTCTCTTTCCTGTGTATTTTCTCTTTCTTTCACATCGACCAGGGGTACCCGGAATTCACATCTGTCATAGTCCTCTTTTTGTGGAATCATTTATGGAGTGGTAGGCCTCAATTATGCCTGGTGTGATTCCATTTTATCAGGATATCTTTCCCTGGGCATAGGACAAAAGAGAGCAGGTCAAAGATAAGTCTTTGCTTCACAAACAGCTGTTCACTCAGAGTCGCTCCCTTCACCTCTTTCAGATTACTTTGGCTAAACTGAACCCTGAGTGCCTTTTTTGTATAAATTTACATGATACATGATGTAACAAATTTGACATTCATGTCAGAAAGTGGTACTATGGTGGATTATCTAAATGGTGAAATCACAGGTTTAGAAGAGTGTGGATTCAGAAAGTTCTCACACTAGTTGGATTTCTTTTGCTCATTCTAGTGCATAGATTCACTCCACAACTAATCACAAAAACTTTTGCTTTCTTTAATTGAAGTGTGTCTTGAAAGGCCTAACAGAATCAGTCAGCTGATAAACATTTACCAATTTACTATGTGCCAAGCACTGTGCTAATTGCTAGGGTTATTAAAAAAAAGGAAAAACAAAACAAAACAGTCCCAGTGCTCAAAATGCTCACAATTTAATGGGGAAGACAAATACACACAGAATAAACTATTTACAGGATAAGTAGGACATAATTAGCAGAGGAAAACATTAGAAGTAAGAGTAGTTGGGAAAGGCTTCCAGTAGAAAACGGGATTTTAGTTGGGATTTAAAGGAAATCAGGGAAGGTAGTAGGTACAGATGAAAAAGGAGGGTATTCTAGGCATGGGAGAGAGCCAGAGAAAATTCCCAGAACCAAGAGTTGGAGCGTCTTGTTTCTGGTAGCACATCACAGAGGATGCTACAGTGTCTCGTTTCTGACAGTTCATCAGGATGGCAATGTGGTGATCTTAATGTAAACCTCTGATTTTCAGGGCCATCACTACAGAAACTGGCTCATTGGGTCCATGGAGTAAGTCTAACTGAAGAATGGGACTATACACAGGACCATGGCATTGCCAAGTGTATTAGGTGACTCTGAGTGAATTGATCTATTATATTTTCCATTTTTTGAATACTAAATGCAATACCACAAAGAACCTACCTGACTATACTACTGTTGGGGATACAATACCAAAAATGACTGTATTATGAACATGCTAGTATTATGGGCCAGGGTACCTCATTTGAATGGGCCTGGGTACCTCAGAAGTTTTCTGGGGTAAATCAAAGAACCTTCTCCTTGAGAAAATAAACCAAAAGACAGACACACCTAAAAAGATAAGTGGCACCAGATCAGGACTGAGCTAGCTTTGGGACCTCCACCCTTCATTCCAGTCTCCCTCACTCCTCAGGGAGATAAGGTTAGGTGTGGCTGCTGCCTTTGTGGCATGAGGAGGACAAAGATGGTTTGAGAGATCTGGAGCCACCCCCCACCCAACTTCCCCCAGCCATCACGAGTGGGGTATGGTCTTCAATGGCTAACCATAATCCGAAGAACAACAATATGCTAGGTAAAGTACTTAAAATCTCTGAGACTCTCAGATTTCTCATCTATAAAATGAGCATTTTGGTTTAGATATTCTTTAAGATCTCTTTGAATTCTATTATTTTATGAGGTTAAGTCCAAATGTGTTTGCCTGGCATTCAAAGCCCCTATCTAGCTTGTATGATCTGGGCCCAATCCTCTTTTCCCACCTTCTTCCACCATCCATCAAAGTTAATTCTTCACTTCAGTTAAATAGATATAACATATTGACCCCTGGGCATATCTTAAATGTTCCTTTTTCTTCCTCCACTTCTACCACCTGTAATTCTTTTGACCTCCTCTTTTCCTATTCAAATTTCCCCCTCATTTTGGTTCTTTCATTCTGAATCCTTCTATATTACATCTTCCCCCACATCAAGTTCACAGTCATGTCTACCACTTTTGAACTTTAAGCCTTTATTGATAATATCACTAACTTCTCATTTATCACATTTCATTAATATCTTCATATATGCTTATATTCTACTTCCTCACCTCTATTCGAAATTCCTTGAATTCAGAGAATTCAAGTTTTATTTTTAATTTCCTTACATGTAGTGGTGTTGAACACATGATCTTGCATTAAGTCCAATTAATACTTTTTCATTAAGATATAAGCTTTCGTTCCCAGAGAAAATTCAATCTTCATTAGCAGACATGAATAGTTTACATAGAAAGAACCATTTTGCATTCAACCTGTATAGTCAATGAGCTAAAAAAAACCAAAAAACCAAAAAACAAAACCAAACAGCATGAAGAGGTAGAATTGGGAAGGAACTGATCAGTTCCACAAAAGCCATAACTTGATTGTTTTAAGTCTGTGTTGTCCAGTTGTCAGAAAATTGAGATAGCTAAGTGGTTCAGTGGATCCCTGCTGTTCAGAGAATCAGAGAGACAAATTCAAATCCAGCCTCAGACACTTACTAGCTGTGAGATCCTGGGCAAGTTACATCATCTGTAGACCTCAGTTTCTTCAACTATAAAAGGGGGATAATAGGGTTTTTGTGAAAATCAAATAATATTTATAAAGTACCTGGCACATAGTAGGTGATTAATAAATGCTTATTCCTTTGTCCTTCTTGCCATTATAAAGAGACTTAATGGAGAACAAACTGAATTAGGTTTAAAAAATAGGTCAAATGTCTGATAGCTCTATTAAGTTATGGTAAGGCACAGTGTAATGAGTTATAGATCTGAAGTCAATAGACTTGGGTCCAAATTCTGCCACTGCCAATTACTACCTGTGTAACCAGGGCAAACATTTTTACCTCTCAAGGTTTCAGTTTCCTCTTCTGGGAGGTGAGGAGGTTAGACTGGGTGACTTGCAGATTGAGATCTACTATCCCATGATTCTCTAATTATTAGAATATTCTTTCTCTTTGATTCATATTTTATTTGGAACTTTCTGCTGTTGTTAGTTTTCATTATGCCCTCCATCCCTGCCCCCCCCCCCCCGCCCCCGCCATGGAACACTACAAAACAAGCAAACATATACACTTACTTCTCTTTCTATCCTATGGCTCTGTCATTCTAGGTCCTTGCTAAATCTATAGATTGCTTTGCTGCCTCATAGTAAGCACTCTTCTTATGACTTTTTGGATTGTTCTCTTGGGGTCCCTGGGGCTATTTGAGAAACAACAGTTATATGCATAAGTAAAAGTAAAGGGTAATATTGGGTTACTATGTGTGTATTTGTGTATGTATGTATTAGGGAAGAGTATGATTTTATTGACACACTAACCAAAACAAATATTTGTTTATGGAGGAAAAGAGATTGGGGAGATGTATGCATGTAATAGCACAACTGGATTAGGGGTTCTTAACCTCATTTATGTTATAGACTCTTTTGGAAGTCTAGTGAAGCCTATGGAAAATAATGAAATGCAATTTTCAAAACTTTTTAAGTTTATGAACTCGAGGTTAAGAACCCCTGCCCTAGAACTTAGAGTTCCCTCGCTTCATTCCCTAAGACTGTCAGAGTCTCTGAGGAACCTTAGGATTGGAAAGTACTAGTCGTGAGCTCCTAGGATGAAGGGTTTTTGTAGACCATCTTACATTTTTGTTTCTCTTAGAGCACCTGACAGTACATTCAGCACAGAATCAACAACCAATCGGTTCACTCAAGAAACGCCTATTAAACACATATTATGTGGAAGATGTTGAGTGCTTATGGGGATTTCAAAGACCAAGGTAGAGTCACCGCTTTTGTCAAGTCAGAATTAGCAGTATCGAGAACAACTGACATGTAACACTTTCAAATTTGAAGTTTGCTTTATGTTCATTATATAATATAAACTTAAAAACATTATGTCAGAGGAAACTTTAGGCTTTATTATTACTTTGTAAGAGGGGGAAACAGAGGCTAAGAGGTGAAGTAGTTTGCCAATGATCGCAAAGCTAATCAATAACTGAAGTGGCATTTGAATTCAGGTCTTCCTGTCTCCATGTCTCAAACCCTATCCACATTGTTTAAGGCATAAAATACAAGGGAGTGAAGTAAAAAATGTTTAAGAAATGCAAATGTAATTTCAGGGATGGGAGGGGATACTTAATGTTTCTCTGAGGGGTATTAGGAGGGATCCCTTCTAGGTCAGGATTCCTCTCAGATTCTCAGTCTGAGAACCCTAAGGCTCAGAGACCATACCGTAGAGATCTAGAGCCCTAAGGTATCTGGGCTTATCTTAGGGGTCTTCCAATGACAATGAAGTGGTGGGATGGGATGATGATGGGACTTCCATTTTAGTTGAAATTCCTTTTTTTCCTCTCTGAGTAGATCTGAAAGCCTCAGATGGAAATAGGGATAGGAAGATGAAACTGTCTGTGGATACCTTGCTTCTCCTACACTGATTTTAGCCATGGTAGGAGAGCTATATGTTTTAGAATGTCAGTAAGGTTTCCAAAGTCACTGACTGTTCAGAGCTGGTGGTGGTGGTGATGGTGGTGGTAGAGACTGGAAGGGAGCTGGTACTAGATCATCCACTGTCCCACTCAACCATATAGACCTTGATAGTTAGTCCTAGTGGTTACTACGAAAATGCTGGAGTGTTTTAGATCTTAATTGAACATTAATTTCCCTGAATTCTTTAAACTCTTTAACATCTCTTTGTTCTGAAGGATATTCTAGCTATGGCTATCATTACATTTACAACTTAGATTGTGTCTTTACTAGGAACTTCTGCTGAGTTTAGGTAGAGGAAGGGGAGTTGGAATGTAATTACTTTCTCTCCTTTTGGAAAAAAAGAACCTTTATCTATACATCCAGCAAAACTGCAACTACAAGGTGGTGTGAGCTAATTATAACCATTTTACAGCCCAGTCCACAGAGACCAAGAGTAAACAGCTTCAGTAAGTATGCAGGATTAAGCCATAAGTACAGGCAAGTGTAAGCAAAGCTGAACACCCTCCCTGAGGCACTCTATGGTATCAGAGACCACACAGGAGGTGGTTAGGGAAGCTTCCACTTCTTCCCCTCCCTCCCACCCCACCCCCCTGCCCCGCCCTGACCCAGCTCGGGGTACATCTGGCAGTGGATCTGATAAAAGCCAATTCCTACTGACCTCATTTTAACCACTTGTTCTCCATTTCAGATGTGACTCACATTTCCCTTGAAAAATTATCAGCCACTTATGCAGACTCATTACTGACAGGGAAGTAATGGGAGAGAAGTCAGGGGGTGGGAGGTTAGGAATTAGAAATGATTTTCCAAATGAGTTGATATTTAATCAATTAAGGCTCCAAGCCTACATTGACAAAGATTGAAGAATCATATTTGATCTAGAGAAAAACAGAACACCCCCGCCCCCTCCTTCCCCTTCCTGCTCTTATAGTCGTGGTCACGGGGTTGCAATGAAATCATAGGCTTTGCCAATATTCAGGCAGACATATTCTTCCCAGGTGACAGAGAAACCAGTCTGTTGTTTTTTTCAATGGAGCAAATGTAAAGCCGTCGAAGAGCATCCCTGATAGCTTTTAATATAATCTTTAGACAAGAGTCAGTTTGATACAAAGGGTAAAATGAAGTGAACACCCTGCAATACTTCAACAACAGCACAGCTAAGTTCTTGGTAAACACAATATAGCGAGGTAATATTGTGCTCTGTTTCCGCAGATTAAATATATCTCATCCGCAGATTTATACTGGCACTTTATGGCTTCTGCAAATGACTGTCTCAGTGCCGCAAAGTAATTCCACCCTGTCATATTTGTCTTTGGAAATTGTAACAAATTATGGTGATTTATAACATCAAACTCAACTCTTCCATTTTTTCCCCAGACGAGAATGTCGCTGATGGCAAGATTCTAGGCCATCCATTTATTCTGTGTGGTGGGTGACAGTGAAACATGTTTCATCTCTCCCGCATGACACTTGCTTTCCCTTTGAGGGGAGGCTGTCAACATAAGTCAAGCTGTCAAAAGTACCTTTGCAAAAGGGGGTCGGAAACAAATCTAAGGCTTTGCTACCCTGCGGGCCTCCTAATGAGGTGTGACTTCCTTCTTGGATGGATGGATGGATGGCCTCCCTGAATCTCCTTCCTCTGACCCCCTGCAGTCCCTTCTCAGTCAATAGAAGTCAAACCCTTATCTGTCATGGAGTAAGGACAGGGTCTGATGCAGGCTGAGCAGACTCAAGCAATATGGCCCACTCTTTTTCTCCTTTTTTGATTTACAATGAGAGAAAAAAAATAAAGCAAAACAGCCATCTTTTTGTAGAGAATCATGTGTCAGAAATAACACATGATATCCCAGTCAGCTCTTAGAATCACATAATGTGGGTGCTCCACAGTGCCTGAGAGATTCTGCCTCACCTTTGCCTCTTAGAATCTCTGGCTTCCTATGAGACTCAACTCAGGGGCTACCCCCTCCAGCAAGCCAACATAAAATGTTGTTAAGTACTTGTCTCCTAAAATAACCCTGTCATCACCTCCACAAATGTTGTATTCCCCTCATAGAACATCAGCTCTTCTTAGAGAAAGCCCTCTTTACAATTTTGTCTGTGTATCCTCAGCACTTAGCACAGGGCCTTAATTAATGCTTGTTGAATGTTGTTGAAAGAATTATTTGCTACCAAGCCCTAATTTTACAGAGAAGGAAATTGAGAGCTAGAGAGGTTTCAGTTAGTTTATATTTAGAGCTAAGAGGTTCCACACAGGTTGTCTAGTCTGGTTCCCTTTTAACAGAGATGAATTGATGATATCCATTGAGGTGTCCAAGGTCACATATGGATGAAATGGCAGATAAAGTTACTAAGTGATTTGCCCAAGGTCACACTTCAAATTAGTAGCAGGGCCCATGACTGAACCATAAGCATTATCTAACTAAACTGATTTCAAATCTGGATACTACAAAACCAATTTAGAGGCCCAGTCTAGCTGCTTCTTGTCAGGCCTGATTCTTATACCTTTATAATTATCTTCTGTATGTATATGTGTGCGCACACATACACACAGGAAAACACAGATTGATTTACTATAGGTCTATCTAAAACATCGTTAGGAATGCAAATCTGCTACCCCTCTACTGATAATTCTAAAAAGCCAAATTCTAAAAGCCAAATGGTATTAGCCACTACTTTGGATTATCTGTTTTACTGCTCCTTTCCATGTGGAATAACCAAAATTTTAACTGGAGATCAGGGCTCTGAATTGGAAAGGTAAAACAGTTCATTTTCTTCTTTTAAAAAATTGCCTTTATTTTCAAAAGGGAAGATCAGTTGTCACTTTCTTTTTCTTCAAGTAGCAAAGAGGTCCTGGATTCCAAAATGACACAATAAAAAAAAAAATTGAATATGCTAATGCATGCACTCCTTATAAAACATTAGCCCTGGGAAGAGCCTCATGGGCCATCTAGTCTAGAACCCTCCTTTTATTTAAAAAAAAATTTTTTTTAAGTGAGCCAATTGGGGTTAAGTGACTTGCCCAGGGTCACACAGCTAGTAAGTGTTAAGTGTCTGAGGCCGGATTTGAACTCAGGTACTCCTGACTCCAGGGCTGGTGCTCTATCCACTGCGCCACCTAGCTGCCCCCCTCCTTTTATTTTACTTTTCATTAATTGAATATTGATAAATGTGCTTAGTAACTACTTACATATAAATTAATGTACAGCATAGTTAAAAAGTGCTTTTCCCAGGGAAGAGCTAGGTGGCACAGTAGATAAAGCACTGGCCCTGGATTCAGGAGGACCTGAGTTCAAATGTGACCTCAGACACTTAACACTTACTAGCCGTGGGACCCTGGGCAAGTCACTTAAACCTCACTGCCCTGCAAAAAAACAAAACGAAACAAACAAAAGTGCTCTTTCCCCACCTCACTCCCCCCCCCCTTTTTTTTTTCAGGAATCAACACTTGAGATTCAGAGTTGTAATTTAGCCAAGGTCACCTAGTGACAGATAAAGGACTAAAATCCAGGTTTTAGTATGTTTAAACAAAAACGTTGAATGTAGGTCAAGACAGGCATAGAATTAGGGAACTATAGTGAGAAGCTAGATTTTCAAGGGGTGATACAAAGATGCTATGGTAAAGAAATGTCTAGTTAATATATTGAGGATATATGGGTAGGCACATGCATGTATATAATAGCAACATTTATTAGTGCTTTAAGACTTTCAAAGCACTTTTACCAGTGCTTTTTGCTCACTTAAATCTCATAACCTTGTGACATCAGTATTACATCTATTCCCCCCACCCTCCATTATACATTAGAGAAAATAATTTTAGAGTGGGGAAGTACCTTGTCCAATGTTACTTAATTGCGAGGGAGAATGATTCAAATCCAGGTCTTTCCTGATTCTATGTCAAGCACTCTCTCCACTATAGAGCATTACGTATTGTGTTCATTTGCTTTTGATCTGAATCTTTGATTTCATGATTGTAGGCAAATCCATTGTGGGTATTTCTATACCAGTGCAGATTGTTAGTCTATAATTTAGAGTCTTAAGAAAGTTCCTTAGACTACAGAAAAAGAAGATGTGGTACATCCTGGCTTAGAGGGTGGGTAGTGTATTGATTATACCTCATTCTTATCATGTGACCAGACTAATATTTTCCCACTCATATATCTGTGACCCTGGGAAATTAACTATAGGACAGAAAACATGGAAGGAAGATGGCTGTAATTTACTGGGCTTTTTGAAACTTCCATGCAGGAATGCATAGAACCTGTTGAGAACTTTAAGCTGCAATAAATCTTCCTTCTGCATCAGACTGGATGATTCAGTGAGGAAAAAAAAAAGAAAGTTCCTTGGGGTCACTAAGAGGCTAACTGACATGCCTATGGACACACAGGACTTGAACTTGGTTTTTTTCTGATCCTAGAGTGAACCTTCATTCATGACCAACATGTGAACACATTTCCCCCAGACCTGAAAGAAAAGGTGTTTGGGTCTAGAGTAAGCAGGGTATGGTATGCCACTGACTCAGGAAACAAAGAGAATTTCTCAGTAGGCAACTCTGTCAGCAATCTAAAGCCAAATAAAATCAAGAGTTTACACTGCCTGGTGCACTTTGGGAACATATCCACCAATAACCTCCTGGCAGAGTTCCCTTATGAAGTATTCCATCAGAACAGCATTCTAGCAGCAGGTTTTAAAAGAATGGTTTCCAAATTCAGGAATTGTTTAGATTCTACTATCTATTACACCCCCAGTTAACTTCTGTGTGTATGTGCATCTGTGTGTGTGTGTGTGTGTGTGTGTTTATTCTCCATTAAATGCCTGTTTCAGTGCCTCATAATAACACAGAACTGACCCTGCTTTCTCAAAGGCTTTGCCAACAGAGCAATCACTCTGGCGGGTCTCAACAAGCTGGAACCAATTCTAGTAAAACCTGGTGACAGGCTGTATGTTTATCATCCAAGGGGATGAATATTTAATTTGGCCACAAGAACTTTTGACAACTATCTACTAATTCATAGAAGAGTTGTGATAGGCTTTGTCGCAGAGAATATTCATAATGACCAAATCAGAAATATTTAAATTATTGAAGTATACATTCTATGCATGAACATGCATTTATCTCACCTTCTCCATTCCCCTCCCCCAAATGGATCAGTGATTGAATTTTTGACTATTTCCAGTCCACCTGGGCTTGTTCACAACCCACTTAGCTAGCTGGGTTTCTAAGTGTCAACTAGCCATTAACTATTCTTTATAGCTGTTGCACAGTATACTGGGAAGGGAATATAATCATTTGAATGATCAGATTTACCATGAGAGGTATGAAGACTATGACCCCATCTACCAAATCCCTAGAGAAATTTGTGTACAGTCAAGTTGATGCCCAAACCATTCTTAAACAAGCTTCATGATCTTATGTCAGGTTAGGACTAGAGGTAGCTTTCTAAGAGCAACTGAAGTCAAGCTTTTAGAGGTAAGTGTGTATAGTGGTAGACCAAGGAACCTGTAAACTAAATTCATCATTGTTTTTCTGTTGTCTAGCCATGTGATATAAATGTATGATATTTCAGGAAATATAGAGTACTTACTAATTGCTTTTATTTGTATAGTAAGCATCTTTAAAGTACTTACCCTTCTATCATCTCATCCTATGAGTTAGGTAGGATCATTGATACTAAAACTGAAGGAATAAATGACATACAACATCAAATTGGAAGTGAACTTTGGCCTACAACCTAGGTCTTATGTCTATACCTTCAGTGCTCACTTCATTAGATATCGTTTAACTAAGAAAGGTGGCAACATCCAAGAGAAGGCTGCTATCACTTAAATATAGTAGGAGATGTAACTATGATTTAAAAATTAAAATTCATACTGAAGTAGATCAACTCTGAATCATTCCATCATAAGGAAATCAACAATCAGAATGGTCTGCAAAAAATAATGGGCTCCTTGGGAATTCAAGATCTACCTCTTTGGAGGTTTTAAATAAAAGAATTTATGACTACTTGATGGACACAGTGTAGAAGGGGTTTTTGGTCAGGGAGAGTTTAGACTACCTGGTATTTAAAGTTCTTTTTAAATTCTGAAGTTCTATAATCTCTATTTTACAAATGAGGGAACTGAGGCATAGGGAGGTTAATCAACTTGGTCAAGTTTATAATGTGGCAGAACCAATACGAGAAACCAGGTTTTCTGATTCCTGGTCCAGTGTTGTTACCACAACAACAAAGCTAGAAAATGATTAGTTTATCCAAGGGGAGCCACTAAATGTGAAATCACTATAAAGAGCAAGCCATTCCACTAATTTCAATGCAAAGAGAAAGTCCTTCCTCACTTTTTATTTGACAGGAGTTATGAACCTAATCTCCATTGTCCCCATACAAGAATTACCCCAACCATTTCCACCAAGACAAGAATACTCAGGAAATGGCCCTCACACAGTAGAAAGGTCACTGACTTATGGAATCTAGAAATAATCCAACTCAAAGACATTCTTCAGAAAGTAAACTGAAGACGCATGCCATGGTTTGACAGTTTTGCTTTTATTTACAGGGGCTGATTAAATGTATATTTTTATGTGATGAGTGGGAAGTGTCAAAATGAGCCACCTATAAAGTGGTGGCAAAGGGAATCATTTCAATAAAATTACATCATGTAAAACAAATCATCAAAACAGCCACATTAAATATGATTTGCATGTAACATAACATTATACAATTTTTGACACTCTGCAAAGAGGTATTAGGTCTGAAGTAACTCCGTTTAGAAAGCAATTTGCAGAATTTCTGTTCTTTTAGCTGGTTTGAAAGTCAGTGATTTTTTTTTTGCAGCTGACAAGTGAACAAAAAACAATAATTGAACGATACCATTTTACCCACAAGGCAGGCTGATAATTAGGGGTTTAACAGACAGTTTGGATTTTATCTGAACAGTGGCAGCTATGACTTTTTTTTCTAAGCTAGGAACCAAATCAGGGCTCTCATTTCAACAACCACAAGCTTAAAAAAATATTATTTTCACCCCTTGGTTCATGGCCAATACATGAATACATGACCCCCTCAGCCAGAAAGGGAAGGTGTCTAGGTCCTAGGGTGAGGGGGGCATATACCACTGACTTGGGAAACAAAGAGTTTCTCAGCAGGCAACTCAGTCAGCAACTGAAAGCCAAATAAAATCAAGAGTTTATGCTGGCTGGTGCACTCTGGGAAAACATCCACCAACAACCTCCTGGCAGAGTTCCCTGATGAAATATTCCATCGGAACAGTATTCTACCAGCAGGTCTTTGAAGAATGGTTTCCAAACTCAGGAATTGTTTAGATACTACCATCACAGCCACCTGCTCAGGCAGACTGAATTTGACACTGTATTTAAACTGGTAAATAGGACTTTGGACTGCTGGAGCAGGTGATTACTATGCAGATATTGTATTGACAGACAACAGGATAAATAAGCACCAAATGTGAAAAAAAAATGAAAAATAAACCATTAAAGAAACACCAAAGTGCTAAGATCAAGGATCTGATATACAGATATAGATAGCTAGATACAAATATAGATTATAGACATAGATATATAGATAAATCTGTGTATATATGTGTGTGTGTGTGTGTGTGTGTGTATGCATAGAGATATAGATATTGTTGTTGTTTTTCCTTCATTATTAAAGAGGACCATGACATTGGGGTGATGCCATGATTTGCATTGAACTGGATTCAAGTGTGGGAGGGCTGTGCAAGGTCACCAACCTCACTCTCTCCTCCAGAGCCATCTGGGTCTAGTGGCAAGATATATATCAGAACAAGTGGAGATGGCCCTGGATGTTTAAGCCAACTGGGGCTAAGTGACTTGCCCAGGATCAGTGAGATTTGAACTCAGGCTTTCTTGACTTCAGAGCCAGTGCTCTATCCACGGGGATACCTAGATGATCCAGAGATAGAGATAGAGGGATATAGATATAGATATAGATATAGATATAGATATAGATATAGATATAGATATAGATATAGATATAGATATAGATATAGATATAGATATAGATATAGATATAGATATAGATATAGATATAGATATAGATATAGATATAGATATAGATATAGATATAGATATAGATATAGATATAGATATAGATATAGATATAGATATAGATATAGACTGAGATATAGAGATGGATACGTATAGTATAGATAGATATAAATAGGTATATAGATATATTTAGAAGGACTACTTAGAGAGATCATTTCAAACTTTGAGATGTAATACTGATTCCCCCAGGATCTAAAGCTAGAAGTTATTTTAGTGAACCTCTATTCCAAAACCCCTCTTTTAAGGTGGGACAAATGAACTTTGCCCCAGGGGAAATGAAATTTAGAGATCTCTCAGGCTCAAAAAGACCTCTCTGAGTTCTAGAACACTTGTTTTCTTCCTCCAGCAGCAGAATTTCAAGTGAATTTTCTCTCCCCCAATTCCACCCCTTTTCAAGATTGTCTCAGCTGTAGACATTACTGGTTATAGTTGGTCTGTAGCATGTTTAATAACTCCCCATCCCTCAAAATGTATCATGACATACGATTAAGTTTATTTGCATTATTAACATTTCCCCTATCATTTGCTTAAGCCTAGACAATGAACAAAACAATAAATCAAGTCAGGGTTCATGTAATTTGTTGATTTCTGAAGTGTAAATGTGCATACTGAAAATTTTTTAACAGAGAGAGAGTTTGAGAGCCAGTTTGATCTGGTTTCAGCATATTCCCAGTTAAGGTTCACTTCAGAATAGGCTTAATTTTATAAATGAGAAACCCATAGAACAGAGAAAAGAAGTCCTCTGTCTCCTATTGAATAAATGAATGAATGAATGATGCACAGAGTACTTCCTACGTGCAAAAGTGCCAGGGCTACACATAAAAAAATAAGGCATCTTGCTTTCAAGGAGGTCATATTCTAATTAGGGGGGTAAGATATAGGGGGTTTCAGTTACTCCAATGGGCATCCTATCTGGAGCTCTTTGCAATCAACATGCTGGAAACTTCATATTTTAAAATAGTTTTCTAATTCTTTAAATAGCACCCACTGACAAGGGAAAAAAATGCTTCTTGTTTAAGTATTCCATTTTTGATGGCTCATTGTGTCTAAAAAGGGATCAATTAAAGCTCTTCCAAAACTCTTGCTTAATTGAAGGACAATTTAGGCATCTCAGAAATATACATATGATATTACCCATTGTTGCATATATTTAATCTCATATCTATTCATATCCCACACAAACTCTTTGCAGACAGAGAGCTTTCACACTGTAAAAAAAAATTAACATTAGGAGAAAGATAAATTCCAACCAACTTTATCCTTTTAACAGATGAAGGCAAGCTTTTGAAATAAAGAATGCACCTGAAAAATGATGTGGTGAACTGAAAATTAATCAAAGGAAGATGGAAATATTTGTGCCTATATTCTTTAGAGTAACCAGGAACTTGTATTCATTATCACCCCTTTGTAGGGAGGAGGTGCCAGGTTAACTTATTGGCTCAAGCTGCAGAGAGGTATTAAATTTATGGCTTCCATTATGATGGAAGATAGCTCCTGACAAAAATCTCCTAAGCTCACCATACCAAAATACGGTCTGCCACTATTTCAAAAACCTGTCTCTCTGCAAAATGGAGCTCTGCTGTGGATTGGAGAAAGCCCAGATACTGGTGTTATTAAAAACCATGCTTTGGGTGCTGGGGGAATAAAAAGTAAGATTGATAACCCTAGAGGTTAAGGGATTCTATTCATTCACAGAGTAGGTCAATACGACGGGATTTTTTTCCCCCTCCATGGAGAGCAGAGCTATTCCTATGGGGCTACAAAGACAGGTGTATGAGAGTGTCCCACTCTACCCACCTTTCTTTGCATAGGAACTTGTTTATGTGGGTGAAATCAGGTTAAATTAACATCAAGGGTAGCAAAGTGGGAAGATGGGAAAAATCCAAAAAGCAGTAATTTGCATCATTTAGAAATGTGTATATATAAAGGGGAGAAATTTTTCTTTACTGATGAAGGTGGAAAGGTTTGCAGTCTGTCTATAAAAATGCCTTTGAAGGCATTTAAAATATTTTATTTTTTATTTTTCTGCAATTACATGTAAAGATATTTTTTGAGTTCCAAATTTTTCTCCTTCCTTCCCCCGTCTTGAGGCCAAATACATTACAATCATGTTAAACATATTTCCATATTAGTCATGTTGTAAGAGAAGACTCAGAACAAAAAGAAAAAAATGTAAGAAAGAATAAACAAGAACAATAACAAAAAAACAACAAAAGTGAAAATAGCATGCTTTGATCTGCATTCCAACTCCATAGTTCTTTTTCTGAATATGGAGAGCATTTTCCACCATGAGTCTTGAAGAAATTTTAAGGACTATTAGCAAGGATCTCTCAACTGCAAGCAATGCAGATCCTCCTTTCTTTTACCCCAAAGCAAGGGGCCTGTGACAAAAACCCTAATTTACTATACCTGAGAGATACCTCAGAATAGGTATATTGTTTCCTTACCTGAACAAGATTACTTTTGTGTAGTTGAAAAAGAGTCAGTTTTTATTGGTGGTCTTCTCAGGAAAGGGCATAGCAGAACAATACTGATGATGATAAGTATGGTTCTGAGATATAAACATAGCCGTTTAGGAAGCCAGAACTTGTAGTATTATTGTGGCAAAATCATGGTTTTCCCCAACTAGGCCTGCCATTAAGACGTATTCACATTCCAATACACTTCAGTAGATAAAGGAAGGACTTGGACATACCTGAGCTTTGTGTGGGGACCGGAGGTAATTGTATGATTTCTCCTAGGAAATGGTGCTTCCTATGTATGGTCACAACATGGCTACTTTCTTCAGAGTCACGAGATACTTGAAGATAGACATTCCATTTCCTTGTCTTTCCTTCTCCAGGATAAAGCCACATTTCCTCCAATAAAGCCCAGAATGGCCTTGTCTTCAGCTTTCTCATCATCCCGATGCTTTACTTTACTATTTACTATTCTGCCAATCTCCTTCCTGTAAATGGATGCTCTGAATAGAAAATGATCTTGTAGATGTGGTTTCAATGGGACAGAAAAATTAGACCAACCCTTTCCTCTTACTGGATGCCATGTTTGTGTTTGTGTTTGTTTGTGTTTGTGATGTTACTGCTGCTGCATCTTTATAATCTGCCATGTACTACTGACTCGTATTCAAGTTAGGAGAATCAACTGTCCATGCTTTATTCTGAATGGAGGATATGTGACTATAGAAAATAAGCCTATTTTTATGTTCATTCCGAAGAGATTGTGGATAGAGATAGAAAAAAAGACATTTGAAGGTACTGATAAGAGACAATCTGAAAGGGAATTCCCATCATTTAATCCTGTCATCTAAAACAGGATTTTAATTTAACTTTTTACTGCTTTTCTAACTAAAAGCACTGAATAACATGTGTGTAAAATTAAAGTAATTAAAATTAAGTATTTGGAGAGGTGTGTGTGTGTGTGTGTGTGTGTGTGTGTGTGTGTGTGTGTGTGTGTGTAAAAGCACAAGTTAAGGTGAAAAACTCCAAATCACATAAAAAGATAGCTCAGGGACTCCTTCTAAACAATTTGATTCAACAAGCATTTATCAATTTCCTATTGCAAGGGGCTTATAGCTATATATATACAAAACCAAAAATAAAACAGTTCCTGCCCTCACAGAGCTGGCATTCAAAAAAATGTCAAGGATAGCCTCAATGAAGCAAATGCAGGGCTCATAATATCTTTTGTTCACTGCCTCACCTTGGACTTCCTCCCTGTCCTTCAACCTGAACAATTAAGATAGTTAAGCTCCTATAATGATGACAGGACTTACTGTACCCCATAACTCTGCCAATGCAAAATAGAAGGGGGAATAATATTGATGGGAACCATGTCTTATTTAAATATGAAACAGTGCAAAACTCCATATCAAGAGAAAAATAAAACATGAAAGTTATTCTTAACTATATAGTTATTAACTATATATTATTAACATATATATATATATATATATATATATATATATATATATATATATATATATATATATATATATATATATAGTATTTTTGTAACTAAGGCTGCCAGTATCTATACATACATTCTTCTGGTCTTGCTTTAAACCACTTGAGAACTGCTTTTTATTAAATAATGCCAATGCAGGGGCAGCTAGGTGGTACAGTGGATAGAGCACCAGCCCTGGATTCAGGAGGATCTGAGTTCAAATCCGGCCTCAGACACTTAACAATTACTAGCTGTGTGACCCTAGGCAAGTCACTTAAGCCCAACTGCCTCACCCCCCCCCCCAAATGTCAATGCAGCTCAATTATCCTTGTTAATTGAGAAAAAAGTAGAATAGCTGGGTTAATTCGCCCCACCCCCCACCCCCTCACAAATATCAAACTTAATTTTAGCTAATGGTTTCTCTGCAGTCCCTTTACAAACAGAAATGCCAGCAAGCACAGTAACAAAGGAGCAACTGGGATTTCACTCCTTATTCTTTCCCTTGTTCCACTCAGAAGTGCTAACGGGTAATAAAGTACCTACAAAGGAAAAAGGCAAAAAGTAGAGAAAACACAGCCCTTCATCTTCTCCCCCTGCTACATAAAACAATTGAGAATAGGGAGTGGGGAAAAGCGTCACTTCCATCAAATTGAGTGACTTCCTGCCTTGCTTCCTTCCGTCCTCTCTCTTTCGCCTCCTCATCGTCGCCATCATGGGTCGCATGCATGCTCCCGGGAAGGGCCTGTCCCAGTCGGCTTTGCAGTACCTCCGCAACGTGCCCACGTGACTGAAGCTCACCTCGGACGAGGAGGAGGAACAGATCTACAAGCTGGCCAAGAAGGGCCTGACCCCCTCCCAGATTGGTGTGATCCTGAGGGATTCTCGTGGTGTGGCACAAGTGCGCTTTGTAACTGGCAACAAAATTTTGAGAATTCTCAAGTCCAAGGGACTTGCCCCTGATCTTCCTGAAGATCTTTATCACTTGATCAAGAAAGCTGTTGCTGTTCCCAAGCATCTTGAGAGAAACAGAAAGGATAAGGATCTTAATTTCTGTGTGATTCTCAACAAGAGCCGAATTCACAGGCTGGCTCGTTACCACAAGACCAAAAGAGTGCTCCCACCCAATTGGAAATATGAATCATCCACAGCCTGTGCTCTAGTTGCATAAATTTTGGTTTATGTACTAAAATAATAAAATCACATCTAGATGAGAATAGGGAGTGGACACAGGAATTCACTAGTTTCGGAACTTGCAGATGTGGAACCTTCCTTACCAGTGCAGTTCAGTTCCTTCTTTGAAACTTAAAAACTCAGATAATCAGCTAGGGTATTTATTAATAGGTTAAGTGACTTTCCCAGAGTCACACAGTTACTATGTGACAAATGCAACTCTTTGTTTCTCTGTCTCTTTCCCTTTCTGCCCCATCCCTTTATATTCACGCAAAGGCAATCAAGCACATTAGAGCCAAATGTAGAGGCTAAATTAGGTTTTTTAAATATAAAATATAGTGGTGTTAGGATGAAGAGATAGGGCCAGGGGAATGGACAGATAAGTGCTTGTAAAAAAGTGACCATCCAAATCACTGAAGCTCTTTTCCAAGAAACTATTTTTTGCATAGGCAGCAACTATTTCGCTGCCATGGAGTATGTGCTTTGCCTCTAAAGAAAGAGACTAATCCATTCAAAACATGTCTATCTGTCCATTAAGCTGGAGGCTGCAAACCTGTTTCAGAAATGCCACCTTAGAGCTACCAAGATGTAATGGTTTTTAAAACACCACAGCCCTAGGTTCAGGTTGGAGACTATGATTGAGAGGTGAAAGGTCCCCGAACCCATTACCTATCTGCTGATAACAGTTCAAACTGAAATGAACTTGACAAATTGCTCTCCACAAAGCTGGATAAGCCCTTAAAATTAATCATCATAATGCTGTGCTAAGGAAAGAATGGTATAAGGATTCTTAAGGACATGGTAGAGCCATTCTTCCTTAAGTTTCCTTGGAGTTATGCCATAGCACTGGTCAGTAGGCTGCAGTGGATTATGGGAGTAGGACTATGAGTCAGAACCTAGATGTTCTTGTTCTTGTTGTTGTTTTGCCTGTTCTTGAAGAGGACCATGGCATTAGGAGGTGATGCCATAACTTGCAGTGAATTGGATTTAAGCGAGGGAGTGTTGTGCCAGATCACCAACTTCACTCTCTCCTCCAGAGCCATCTGGGTCCAGTGGCAACATAAACATCAGGATAACTGGAGATGGCCCTGGATTTTGGGTTTTGTTGGGGTTTTTTTGGTGAGGCAATTGGGGTTAGGTGACTTGCCCAGGGTCACACAGCTAGTAACTGTTAAGTGTCTGAGGCTGGATTTGAACTCAGGTCCTCCTGACTCCAGGGCCTGTGCACTATCCACTGTGCCACCTAGCTGCCCCTATGGCCCTAGATTTTTAAGGCAATTGGGATTAAGTGACTTGCCCAAGGTCAAACAGTGAGTAAGCATCTGAGGTGACATTTGAACTCAAGTCCTCCAAACTTCAGGACCAGTTCTCTATCCACTGTTTCACCTCACTGTCCCCAGAACCCATAGCACCAAGACAAAGAAGAGCCAAGTAGTACTTGCAAGGTGAGTGTTAGATCTAAGTAAGGTAAGTTGTTAGAAGCCAGGGAGTTTTACAAATGATGCAGGTTAAGCCAAGTTAAGTAGTTAGGAGGGTAGAAATAAACACAAGATATCATCAAATTATTGAAAACACAATTATTGAAATATCAAAGTAATGATTATGAGCTTAAACCTTTGATTTCAAAGGCATATAGAACTCCTGATGAGGAAACACTCTATATCAAAGCAAGTTAGAACTTGCTCTAAATCTTATAGCCTTAGAGGATTTCCTGTGTCACTAAGAGGTTAAGAAATTTTTCTAGGTTCACTAAGAAAATATCTTTCAGATGTGGGACATGAAACCAGGTATTATTGAGTCCTGATTCCAAGGCTAGCTCTCCATCCACTCTGTTAGATGATCTTCTGGTATTATGCAATTGGTTTTAAATTTAGGAACTTTCTCTAGTTAATTTAAATGAAAAGAATATCAGCAAGACTTAGTCTTCTATCTTTTCAATTTGCTCTACCTGCTTAACATCTTTTATATTTTTTTAACAATGGTAAATATAAAATAATATGCTAGGGGAAAAATTGATCTAGACCATAGCAAAAGAATAGGCAAATCTTGTTTCTTCTTTCTTTTCAATAATATTCTATAACCAGCATGAGTAAGAAGGCTGAAAAAAAAAAGAAAGAAAAGGCAAAGGCAAAGGAAAGGTTCTACATGAATGTCACTGATGATATTTAAAGTTTCCTCTATGAGAAACATGGATGTTGGTTAATTAAGAGGGAGAACTTTTGATTAAAATTTACTTACAAGGATCTTTGTTGGGGAAATACTCTGCCATGTAATAGAGCTAATACCAAAGTATCTGCATTTACTTTCTAATTTTATTCCTCCTTCTTAGTTTGGCTCTCTTAAATGATGTTTTTAAATGGAGGAAGGGGAGAAGAAGTCAGATGAGAGCAGCATGTTTGCAATGGAAAGCATTTCAGTAACACTTTTTTATAGGAAAACTTCAAAGATATGTTGGAGGGGGGAGAACCTTTAAGGCATGTCAAAGATTTTATTCCTAACCAACTCTTCAATGCTTTCCCCCTGGCATTTGAAGTACTTGAGAACTAACCCCCAATCATCACACCTTTAGTCACTGATGTCCTTAAAATTGGCCTACCAGCTGATTGCAGATTCAGTTGGCCAAAGATCCAATTTTGTCTGGACACTGCAAGCACACACAAATCCATTTGATTGCTTTTATCTTTTTGTTTCCTTCCCTTAAATTTTCAAGTACCTTTTTGCTTCTTTGTTCTGGTTATTTTTTCCTGGAAGCGTATGCCTCAAAAGACTGTGGGAAATACTGTCCTTGCCAGATCTTTGGCCTGACAATGGGGAGTAACAGATCTTTTCTAAGAAAACTCATTCTTTTGAGAGTTTCAATGCAATTGGGCTGGTTTTTCCCAGTGCAGGCAACCCTTTCTAATACTTTGGAATTTTGAAAACTGAGAAAAGAGTAGAGAGATTCTTCCATTTCCAATTCAATTAACCAAATGAAGATTATCCACCTACTATATGCTACTGATACAAATATGTGACAAAGGCCCTATATTTAGGATGCACAACAGGGAATGACATATGAACGAGTAGGCATGATATAAAAAAGTTTCTAAATGGCAAAGCAGGAATTCATAAATTTGAGGAGGAAAGCTCCCTTTCAGCTTGGAGCATTAATAAAGGTTTTATGAAGGAAGAGATATTTAAGTTGGGAAGTGGGAAGTGAAGAAGGAGGAGGGAAGAAGGATAGAAGGGAAGGGAGAAAGGAAGGCAGGAAAGGAGGAAGGAGAGAAGGGAAGAAGGAAGTAAGGGAGGAAAGAATTCCCGTAGAAAAGAGATGAAGGCTTGGAGAATGGCTTAAACAAAGACATAGAGATAAAAAAGGACAGGATAGGATCTGAGGGATGGGTAAGGAGTCAAATTTGGCTGAAACAGAGAGGGCTATATGGAAGGCAATGATGTGAAAAAAAGAGTTAGAGAAAAGTTAGGGCAAGGTTGTGAAAGATTTCTTCCCTATTCAATATTTAACTATAAACCAAGGGTGTTTTTAAATCTTAGCTATGCCAAATATCTTCTCAGACAAATGGGCTGGGGCTGCTGTAGACAGTGTCAACTTCATAATAAAGAGCATTTATTGTATTTGTGTTGGTAGGTTTGGAGTTTTGGGGTAGAGTATAAGGTAAACAAAGTTGGCTGGTGGGAAGAGCAACTAGCAAATTAATTATTTCAGGTTTTGTTTGACTTCCAAATTATTCTAAATTAATGGTCAATTTGTTTAAAGACCTTTTGCCTTAATCAGAACCTTTACAAAATCTAAGGATTTACTGTACTTCCACTCACTGCTGTACCATCTGAGGTTTTAGAAAGCTAAAAATTCTTTATGAAGCCCAAGGAGGCTTGTTAGCAATGGTCTGAGCTGAGGCAGAGTTTATTCTGTGTGTGTGTGTGGGGGGCAATTGTGGTTAAGTGACTTGCCCAAGGTCAAACAGCTAGTAAGTGTCAAGTGTCTGATGATGTATTTGAACTCAGGTCCTCCTGAATCCAGGGCCTAGCTGCCCCCGAAGGCAGAGTTTATTCTTAAGACTAATCATAAATCATGAAAAAAAGGGTGTAAGATTCTCAATAGAATAAATAGAAAAGAGAATGGATTCCTTATTGTGAAGATCAAAGAAGAAAGAAGGATTTTGAAAGCCTAAAGTATTATATAAATATAAAATTATTATTATGATTCGTTTCATAGCCTCTTACCCCTCCAGTCAATATTCTCTTCTTTTTTTTACAGCATTTCACACTGCCTTACATTGAATACCCTCCTGCTGATCCCTGCAGGGTTTCCTCAGTGGAGAAAACCCCCTTGGAGCCCAACTTCCAGAGGCAGCATCCCTCTTCCCAATCCCAACATTTCCTTCCAATGCCCCGTTCCTTCATAGTTGTGCTAGGTGGCAGGCTTGTTATTTTGATAAACTAATTCATGCTGAGGTGTTAATGACTAGAAACAGGCTAATGAGGGCACATTAAATTTAAACAGAGACTTCTGAAAATATAATTCCTTCAACTAAGAAAATTATCTCAAATGGTGGAGTTTCAGACATTTTGGCCAGCCAGCAAGCTAAGTTTTTGATAAGGAAGGGCTTTTTACAAAATTATGTCCACATTATATTTGGCAGGTAATGATCTGCCATTAATCAAACTATCTATAATATACCTGTAATATATGGATGTATATAGATTAAAGAAAGAGACCTGCATATTTATATACAATTTATCCCATCATGTTTCTTTGTATATATCACATCTCTATATACCATTTATCTTTCTATGTGGCTATATATGCCCACACAAAACATACATGTACATAATATATAGAGTTACATATACATGTGTGTTTCTCTTTGTGTATAGGCAGGCTTTACAGAAAGGTCTGCTAGCTGGTCTTTAAAACACAAACATACACATTCTCACAGTCTTTGAGAGTCTATTTCTGGGGCTGGGACTTGGCACGTTTAGATTACCTGGGAGCTCAAGTCTCATTCTTTAGGTCATTTAGAAAACAGGCAGCAAATAACCTTTTTCTCTAATTGCTCCAAACCACTATTAGATGCAGCAGTGAGCAACAAGAAAATTTCTAAAAACAACAACAACAACAACAGCAACAAAAAACTCTAAAACCATGTGTGGTGGTTTTCTAAATTTGCTCAGAGTAATACGACATTTAACATCTTATAAAGAACTTCTCATACAAACAGTGCAAAAGGAAACAAAAGCATTACGATTTCCATTTTCTTGATGAGTAAACAAGAACAGATATGTTTTAGGTGATTCCTGTTAGTTCACAAACCCAATAAGGAAGAAAGGTATACCCCACTGAATCCAAGGTTTCCCTTTGAACCATTCTGCGTTTCATCCCCTCAAAGCCAAAACCCTTGGGCATGTTGTTAGTTTATGGTCTAGCAGCACTAATCACTTGTCTGTATATAGTTTGGAATAGGATTATATGATTCTATTTAAGCACTGGACAGGTCAGTCCAGCCTCTGTTTTCAGTTTGGACTTTCCATAAAGCAGAAGTTTCCTGATGCTTAGATTAGATTCATCTTATATAGCTTAGTACTCTTCTTTGGAAAAAGAAATATTTTATTGATACCTTTGCTTGTATTTTATCTAGATTCCCTGCCCCCATCCTTAACTTTCTCTTGACCCACAGACTCATCCTTTATAACCAAGATTTTTTTAATAGGAAAAGAAGAAAATCATTAAAATCAATTAACAGATTGAAAACCCCCCACAATATTTTATACCATATTCTGCACCCACATACTTTGATATCACCAAATGAGCAGTGAGAAGGGGAGTCTGGTATTATTCTGTGCCATTCCCCTAACACCTTTGGACTGTTCAACATCTCTATGCAGATGCTTTAAAGGGTCCTCAACCTCAACATGTCCAAGATATATCACATTATATTATTATTTTTTGTGGGGCAATGAGGGTTAAGTGACTTGCCCAGGGCCACACAACTAGTAAGTGTTAAATGTCTGAGGCTGGATTTGAAGTCAGGTCCTCCTGAATCCAGGGCCCATGCTCTATCCACTGCACCACCTAGCTGTCCCCCATTATATTCCTCTTAAACCTATTCCTCCTTCAACTGTCTTTATGGTTACTGAGGATATTACCATCCTCCCAGTCACCCAAGTTTGCAACGTCAAGTTCACCTTTGACTCTTTCTTCTTCTCCACCACACACGTTCACCATTTATCATATATTGTTCATTATCTTATATTTAGCCCATTCTCTCCTTTTCCATTATTAATACCCTGATTCAAGGATTCTTCCACTAGACAGCTAGGTGTCAGAGCGAATAGACAAAGAGCTAGATTTGAAGTCAGGAAGATCTGAATCCCAATTCAGCCTCAGAATCTTACTAGCTGTGTGATCTTGAGCAACTGATGTAACCTCTATTTATCTCAATTTCCTCAACTACAAAGTAATGATAATAATAATATTATTATTTTCCTTACACGTTTGTTGTAGAAATGAAGTAGAGAATATCTTGGTGGTGCTTAGAACAATGACTGGAACATAGTAGGCATTTAATGAATGCTTGTCTCCCTCCCTTTCCCCTTTCTTCTACACTATCACAATAATCTCCTATTTGGTATCCCTGCTTTGAATATCTTAGGCTGAAGACAGTATGGAATAGTGGAAAAAATGTTGGACTTGGAGTCAGGAAGATATAGATGCAAATCTCACTTCATATACTTACTAGCTATATGATTTTGGACAAGTGACAATCTTTCCGACCTCAGTTTTGCCATTTGCAAAAAAGAGGTTTACACTTGATGACTTCTACAATTTAATTGTGATCCTATGAGCTATGATTATGTGATCCTTCTTCAATCCATTCTTTTTTTGTGGGCCAATGAGGGTTAAGTGACTTGCCCAGGGTCACACAGCTAGTAACTGTCAAGTGTCTGAGGCCGGATTTGAACTTAGGTACTCCGGAATCCAGGGCCAGTGCTTTATCCACTGTGCCACCTAGCTGCCCCTTCAATCCATTCTTTACAATTTGCCAAAATAATCTTCCTAAAGCACAAGTATGACTATGTCACTGCCTTGCTCAGAAATCCTCAGAAGTTTCCTCTTGCCTCAAAAATGAAGTACAAACTCCTCAAACTGGGATTTGAGTTTCTTCATAACCTGACTTTACTTTGGCCATACAGACTTATTTCAAACCTTCTTCATGTACTCTGTTTCCTCCAAATTGGTCCTTTATCTTTCCCCCAAACACATTATTCTATTTCATATTTTTATACCTTTGGACAGGCTGCCTTCCCAACTCAGAATTCACTCCCTTGTCACTATTTCTCAGAATTCTTAGATAATTTCTAGCCTCAACTTATGTACCATTTCCTAAGGAAACCATCGTCTTCCTCCCTGTTCTACCCTCCCCTCCTATTTTACTAGTCTGGGTTCTCTCCTTCCTCAAATCATCTACTAATTTACTTTCAACTTTGTATCCCCTTAAAAGATAGACTCTCTGAGGGCAGGGCCTAAGTTTTCTATTTTAATTGTTATAGAAGCCCAGGAGAGTATCTTGTGCACAGTAAGCATATTTAATAATTGCTTGTTGATTTGAATTGAATAACACAGTTCACTGGAGAGAGGAGTGTCAACCCCTAATTTGAATTCAGATGTTGTAAGCAACATCTACCCTGTGGATGGAGAAGTACAATATCTCTGTGGCACTGGGATGAGAGTGATATCTAAATGTCAGGCAATAGCAGGTGGCTGTCAACATTGGAGGAATTACTGTTTTAATCATTAATTACCAATAAATGTCATTTTGCTGGTACAATATATGCTGTGATTTCTGTCATAAATTGAACATCTGTAAATCATAAATTGCTCAGCTTTCAATACTTTTAATTACAATGTTTTCCTGAGTACATGGTGCAAACCATTTGGACACTATTCACACTTTGTCATTCCAGTAGCTTCTGAGAGCTGGCAATCAATTGGGAAAATATTTAACTCTGGTGGTTTCACCCCTTCAAGAGTTACTCCTTCTCAAAAGATCCTGCCCAGATCATTAGGAAAGAAACCACTGGAAGAAATTGCTAAGTGCCTAATCAGAAAAGTAGCTGAAAGGAGTCTTAAATAGGTATGTTCCTATTAAAAATCCCCCCTATTCCCCCCCCCAAAAAACAACAATAGCATCCCAACAAAGGGGGAAAAAGAGTGAGAAGATCATGTCTCTGGGGACCATATGAAGCAACTATGTTAGTCAGAAATATCTTGGATATAGCACAGTTTGTTTTTTAAGTTGTTCCTTGGGGAGTACACAGTCTTTACTACCCCAGGGCCTAAAAATCCATTCTTTTGACAGTACTGTCATTCTCTGTTAGGAATAGAGAAAGTGTTTTGAACACTGATCAAATGCACCTACACTTTGGTGGTTCTTGGCACAGCAAATATCAAAAGAATATCAATCTATAAAATCTATACACACATTGACCTGAGGGGAGGGAAAGGCAAAAATAAAAATAAATAAATCACATAACTTTGTTTCTGTCATTAAAACATAAACATCAGGTAATTTATTTGTAGCTATAAAAAATTCAGTAATTCTGATAAGCTGACTCATGGATAATACTGACATTGTGCATGAAAGCTGGGCAGTTCAGCCTTTAATACAGCAGAAATGGCATTATTTGTTTCAACAAAATCAGGGATGGGATTTCAGTTTATGCTTAACAGATATCTTCTATTCCCAAGTAGAGGAGACTGATTGACATTTCATTTTTGAGAATGAAAATATAAGTGTGTTCTATGTCAACCACGCAACTATGTGGCATAGTGGATAGAGTATGCCAGGTCCTGGAGTCTGGAAGACTCATCTTCTTAGGTTTAAATCTGGCCTCACACACACTTACTAGCTATGTGAACCTGGGTAAGTCATCTCACTTCTTTACCTCAGTTTCCTCAACTGTGAAATGAGCTAGACAGGCAATGGCAAACCATTCCAGTATCTCTACCAAGAAGATCCCAAATGAGGTCATGAAGAGTCAGACATGAGTGAAACAACTCAACAAAAGCAACAGTGCCAACCAAAAAATCATCTCCCCAGGAACATACCAAGTTTACTTCTAGTGCTTAACTTGTGCTAGAGTATGTCTCCTTACTTGGAAATGCTATTTAAATCCTGAATTTCTGTTGTCATTTTCTCTTTTTTAAAAAAATCAAATTAACCAAAAGTAATCTATTTTATTGTTTTTTTTTCATATAACCAGCCCCTAGTTTTATTTCCTAGTTTTCTCACTTTGTTTTATTAATCTCTCCTTTGATTTTCAGAATTTCTAAGTTGGTATCTAATTAGGGATTTTTAATTTGGTTCTTTTCTAGAATTTTTTAGTTGCATGCCCAATTCTTTGATCTGTTTTTTTTCTCTATTTTAATCATGTAAGCATTTAGTAATATAAATTTTTCCCTATGTACAGCCTTAGCTGCATCCCACAAATTTTGATATTGTCTCCTCATTATTGTCATTCTTTTTATGAAATTATTGTGTGTTTTTAGGGGGTGAGGCAATTGGGGTTGAGACTTGCCTAGGGCCACACAGCTAGTAAGTTGTCAAGTGTCCTGAGGCTGGATTTGAACTTAGTCCTCCTGACTCCAGGGCCGGCGCTCTATCTACTGCACCACCTAACTGTACCTTTATGAAATTATTGATTGTTTTCTATGATTTGATGTTTGACCCACTCATCTTTAGGATGCAATTATTTAGTTTTCAATTAATTTTTAATATCTTTCCATGGTCCTTGATCATACATAATTTTTATTGCATCATGATGTGATATGAAAAGAATGCATTTAATATTTCTGCATTTGATTGTGAGGTTTTTATGCCTTAACACATGGCCAATTTTTGTGTAGGTGACATATCTGTTATTTTCTACAAAAGTTTTCTTGACATTCTTAGATGAACAGATCCTTATACCAACGATTAAGAACTGATTTTCAATATCTTATGTTAAGTTGTCATGAAGCTATATGCTGAAAAGTTAACTATCTTGGATGACCTTACTTTAGTGATTCCCAGCTCCCCACCCTACCTAACAAATATTTCTCATAAAAGTCACTTCAACTGCCTGGGACACTCTCAGCAAAGCCCTTGCTTGTTTCCTTCAAAATCCTGAAAATATGTTATTATCCATTAAGATTTACCTGATTAACAACATCTGTGAACTCTTCATCCCAAACCCCAAGACATCTTAGCACATAGTTTGTAAGGCCTTTTATTTCCAAGGAAATTTTTGTTTATTTTCTGTGTATTCTTTTTGCTTCTTTATTAGAGTATAAGCTCCTCTTAGGTGGGAACTGTTTTTGTTTTTTCCCTGAGAGTCTCCTCACAAGATACTCAGTGCTTCATATTCTGATGTCTAATCATGCATACATGGTTATTCTAACTGGTAAGCTGAAAGATAATGGTAGAGTACTTTCCTGCTTTTGTCAGTATAATTGCAGACTTCATTATCCCCTCTAGCATAATAAAACGTGTCACAAAAAATATGTAGAGGAAGGTGGGCTGGTCATGTCATAAGAGATGACCAATGGATAACCAATAGACTCCATTGTGTATCTATGAAATGCCAAGTGATGAAGGGGATGACACCCAGTGTGTTGTTGGATCTCCTATGGAGGATCTGTGAGAAAAACATGGACAAAGGTTGCACAGGATAAGAAAGCTAAGGATGGTTTATGGTTTGTATCACTGGAGAGGGTACCCACATGTATGAGATCACAGAACTATTGATGTACTGAAGCAACACCAAAAAGGCAGTCCCTCCAGCTGTACTTTGAAAAAAAAAATGTTCTTTAGCAAAAAGAGAATTGAAGGAGATAAAAGGGAAGAGCTTCACTTTGTGTTAAGAAATGTTCAGATAAAAGATGAAGCCATGTGACCAGAATCCTGTAATCCTTTCACCTATGAATCCAAAGGCATTCCCCAAACCTTATCTTTGAAATCTTCCTTGACTCTGGGAGGAGATGACTACCCCCAAACACATGACTTAGAAAAAATAGACCTCGACTATTCAAATTCTTATTCTTGGAGCAAAAGTGGTCAGTTGCAAGACCTAAAATTGATGATGTTTAAAAGAGAGGAATAAGTACCTCAAATAGTGGCCAGTTTTCAATGATGGACTCTCTCTTGTCTCTTCTATGAAATGCTTGAATGATACTTGTAAACTTCTGTCAGGGAGTTGTTTGCATGGCTAAATTGAAATATGCACTAAGATAGTCTTAGAATTTAAATGCTACTTGAATGCTATTCCTATTATTATTTACCTTTAAATATAGGGCGAGTTGAGGATGTTTTTAAATAAAGTGAGGATGTTTTTTTAAATAAAGCAGATCTATGAACACACCATACTTCCACAAGCTGACTTATCATTTTGGAACAGTGGAAATAGAGCTCCGGACTTGGAATCTGGAAGTTGTTACTGTATAGTCATTTCACTCATGTCTGACTCTTTGTGATCCACTTTTTTTTGGGGGGGGTGTTTCTTGACAGAGATACTGCAGTGGTTTGCCATTTCTTTCTCCAGATCTTTTTAAAGATGACGAAACTGGGGCAAAAAGGGTTAAGTGACTTGTCCATGGTCACATACCTAGTAAGTGTCTGAGACCACATTTGAACTCAGACCTTCCTGATTCCAGGCTGGGCATTATATCCTCTCAATCACCTAACTGCCTTGAGTCAGGAAGACTCAAGTTCAAATTCTGCCCACGAGCTATGTGATTGTTCTTGGGCAAGTCATTTAAACTCCCTCCTTCTCAGTTTCATTATATGCAAAATGGGTATAATAATAATACCTACCTTACAAAGCTCCTTTGAATATCAAATGAGATAATATATAAAATGATTTATAAACATTAAAGGGTGATATAAATTACAGCTATTATTTATTTATTCTAAAAGTTACCTCATAAACCATAATTGTAGGAGTGCTTCATTCTTTGACGTAAAAAAATCCAGAGTCCACCACAATTTTTCTCTTTTAAAGGAGAATCTGGAGAGATCCCAAATTTTTTTTACTAAAGACAAGCTGAGAAACAGCTTGAGAGGCTTCTTAACACTGCCCTGCAATATTGGCAAAAGGAGAAGCCAAGAGGTGTGGAAATGCTGGATGAAGTTTTAGCAATAGCAAGAACACTATAGGGAGAAAATCAGCATGCTCTTTCTGGCAAACCGAATTGGCATGTGGTGTTCATGCTATTTGCTTTGTAATAGCAGATGGCTAGAAAAACTGGAGGAATTATTAGCCTTTAATCATTAATTAAAAAAATAACTTCACTTTGTTACATACACTGATTTGCGTCCTAAGTTGACAGCTGAAAGTCCTCTACTGTTTACTTTTCACCATTTTAATTGCTAATAATGTTATGCTTTTGAGAAGGACTTACAGAAAAAGGAAAGAGAAAACTGATAGGCTCTTTAACCCCCAAAAGAGAAATTTCCATACATGCATAATGATATGATTAAACTTTCGGGGGAGAGTAGGGAAATTCAGGGGAACAGAAAGAAATGGAAAAACTATTTCCAGGAAAGAAAGAAAATGACAGAAAAAAAGCAATGTAATTCAACAAGAATTCCTTCTTATACAGTAACAGAAACATTTGATTTGAGAAGAGACTTTAGGAATCATGTGGTCAAATGTTATGCATTTATTAAGCAATTTGCTGTGTTAGGCACTGGCAAAACAGACAATAGGAAAAATAATTCCTGTCCTCAAGAAGCTCACATTCTATTGGGAAATACAAGATGAAAGCATATCAAAAAATAGAAAATAATGTGAAAAGGAAGATAATATTTTGCTTGGGGAAAGTTAGTCTCTGATCTTAATATAGAGTTGACTGTTCTTTCCATTATGCTGATCAGTCAAATACTTGGTAATACAAAGTTCCTAATAATTGGACAAACAAAAACCACTATAAGGAACCTATGGGTTTCTTAAGGGGAAAAATCAGAATTGAGAGGGTATTCAAAACCATGCCATACAAAGGTCAGTGATCAGAAATGAGGGTGTTTAGTCTGTAGAAAAAGAATAGGGGAAGAATGAAAGTTGTTTTCAAGTGTTTGAAAGAAAATTATATGCAATAGAAGTACAATCTGTTTTGCTTGACTTGGGAGGGGCAGAACTAGGAACAATGAGTTGAAGTTGGATGGAGTTTTTTCTCTTGTAAAGAAAAACTTACTAAAAGTAAAGCTACCCCAAACAAAAATGGATTGTTGTACAGTCATTTCCCTATCATTGGAGGTCATTAAACAGTCGATTGTTGGGTGCATTGGGTAGTAACAAGATGACATAATGGATAGCACTCTGGATTTGGAGCTAGCATTACCTAAATTTAATTTCTTCCTCACACCCTTAACTGTGTGTCCCTTTTAGTTTCAGTTTCCACACCTGTAAATGGCACTTAACATACAAGGCTGTTGTGAAGATCCAATGAGCACTCTGAAGCTTTTAAATCCCACTATTAATTTTAGGTCTTACTGGACACTCCTGCTTCAATTTATTGCACTACATGAACATTAAGGTCCTTCTCAGATCCATTTTTTTTTCTGATTTTCCTAATAAATTAGAGTTCTTAACATTTCCCATCTCGGTATTATTGTATTTGTTCTTGTGAGTGAGATTTTCCTCACCCCTTAGATATATGTGATATAACTATGGTAATAATCAATTTATAAACTACAAACTGTGATTGAACATGTTTAGGTATTCTTTAGCAGCCTAAGCTAATAATAATGGAGTAAGACAGATATCGGTAGAGCTGATGTACATGCTATATTGTAAACTGGTCTGGAAACCACATAACTGATAACCATTAACTCAATTCCAATTGTGGTTAGGTGTCTACCAATCAGCTTAAAGGTCAAATACCAAAAATAGCAACTTCTGATCCAAAAGGGACCAATCGGAGTTAGAAAAGAGTTGGAACATTAATATGGTAGCCAGCCAGGCAGTCAAACAATGGAAATAAACTCAGGGGTCAGCTTAGTGGAATGCCATCAGATTGTCATCATTTAATGGTAACAAAATGAAATCCAACAGCCTAGCCAATTGGATGATGAAAGACTGATGATTTCTTTCTCCTTATCTCATACTCATTGTACATGTACCACTTGGATTGTGTCAAAATTGTCGGGGGAGCTTATTGTGTATAAATACCCTTAGATCCTGAGGCTCAGGGTCTTTGGGTCTTAGACCTGAGACCAGCTTTATTGTGAGGCAGAAGCCTTCTCTCAATAAACCTGTTTTCTTTAGCTTGGGTATTTTGGTTTTCTTCATCTACCCCTGGGAATTCTAATTTCCTACACATTCTTATACTTATTTTTTATGTATTTATACATGCCATTTTCTCCCCAGTGAGAACATCAGCTCCATATGTGTAAGGCTGGTTGAATTCTTTGCATTTTTATCCCTAGTGTATACAACAGGGTTTGGTACATAGTAAACACAGTAAAAGAGTCATAAATTCTTGTTGGCTGATTGGCCATATCACAAATGTGTGATCATTTCTTATCTTGTCACAAAAGTGGATCCCGATACCGACTACTCAGAACCAGCAAGTTTTGTACACTTACCCTACAGGTATATCCAATAACATATTGATTAGAGCGATTGGATTTCACACCAATCTGTTGGAGCAATTTGCAAATAACACCCAGGAATTAGTTTTTTGTTTTTTGTTTTAGTAAAAGCCAACTTGCCAATGCTGATTTGGTGCCCTGTGAGGGAAGAAGGCATGTAATCCCCAGGATATGATGGTAGTGCATTGAGAATGTGGTGTGCAAATGGTTTCTTCTTTCATGGATTTTAAATTTTTGGAAGAACAGTAACAAGGAAATTTTGTGTCTAAGGATGAAAGATTTCCTGAGGGTTTTTTGAGGGTAGGGGGAGGTACATAAAGCAGGGCAAAATGTGAGGAACTCACGCCATCTGACTGCTTTATATTTTAACTCTTATTTTTATCAAGGTAAGATTTATCCTTTCTACATTGTTGAAACAAGGCAAATCCTTGCCTTGCAAATCCTCTCTAAACTTAGCATTTCTTTCTGTTTGTTTGTTTTTGCAGGGCAAAGAGGGTTAAGTGACTTGCCCAGGGTCACACAGCTAGTAAGTGTCAAATGTCTGAGGCTGATTTTGAACTCATATCCTCCTGAATCCAGGGCTGGTGTTTTATCCACTGCACCACCTAGCTGCCCCCTAAATTCAGCATTACTAAATTTATTGTTCTATACCAAAACCCTGGTCACTTACCTTTAGTTACTCCTCTTCCAGATAGTTACCTTAAAAAGACCCGGCTATCTGTTGAAATAGTATCACTTCTCACTTTAGTTGGGACAACCGAACCAATTTCCAAATTATGGATGAGAAAATCAGATAACAGAAGGAGATATGAAGGTTTGGTACATGGGATATGTGTGTGTGTGTGTGTGTGTGTGTGTGTGTGTGGTGCAAAGGAGTTAAGGAAGGGGATGACTAGGGTGATAAGGAATAAAATTGAATAAAAATGGTAAAACACAGGAAAGGGTTAGGTTCTTAGTGATTTGTTGTAATCAACAAATGGTTAACATTTATTGATGTCCTTTGAATTGATTGCATGGCACAATACTGGATATTGGAGGGGAAAAAACATAGAGAAGATGTACTCCCCATCTTATGGAAATATGGAAGGAAGAGAGCATTATAGCAATGTGGGTGTACTGAGATTGTGCTGCATAGGGAAAAATGAAGTCTTTTTTTTTTTTTAATTCCCAGATGGGGAGCAGGGCTGCTATAACCAACATCTGTAATACATAATGAGGTCAACAAAGGTTGCCTCTGGGTTCTTATGCAGTCTATTTTTCAGTTCCTAATTTTACTCTTAAATTCTATCTTGATGAGCTGCAGAGGAGAGAGCCTTAGGAAATAAATATTTTTACTCCAGCACCTGTCTTTTTAGAAATTAGGTGCATCGATTCACCATCTCTTCAACTCAGTTAAAGGTTTAATTGCCTATAAATCTGATCATCTTTTTCCTTAATGTCCCAGTCATATAAAAATATATTCTAAAAGTATCATTTTCCCAGTGTAATGTCTTTGTTATTTCTATATGATAGACCACTGGGTTTTTTTATTTATTTTCTTTTTGGAATCAGTTTCTCCCTGAAAAAAAATGACAGCATTTGGGGTTGGATGTCATCTTATCCCTACATTTCCATACAGCCTCAGGATATTGGCTATTATTATTAAAAAAAACAAAACTAATAATAGTTTATATCACCCATCACCTTTTTTACTTGAATAAATTGCTAAACCACCACTAAGCAACACAACTTATTCCATAAATGGAAATTAATATATGATACAACATATATAACATATATGTAAATGTATATAGTGAAAAGCAAGAGACATTTCTCTTCTGGATACATACATACATACATACATATGTAACCAGGTAGATAGATAGAACATTCATTCAAGTATATCATAGAACTCTAACTTGAAATTCAAAAATTTAAATATATCAAATTTTAACATCTATCATGTGTAGATTAAAAGAAAGTCCCAGTTGATTTAATAGAACATTAAGTATGGAGATAAACTTTAGCTTTACATAATCTGGGACCCATAAGTAGGGCAGACATGACTCAAAGATAGTATTAGTGATTTTCTATCTGGGATGACACTGGAGGGAACATAAAAAGTCTACTTGTACCCCAAATATTTAGTCTGACAGCCTGCCATAGAGTGTGAAATTCTCATCATGACTCTAATTCTTTTCAGTAGGAAAATTTTGCAGACATCATTCAGTACTTTTAAAAAACTTGTTTGCTTGTACTGTTTTGTTGAAGGTCCTTCTTAGTGATGACCCATCAAATCAATAAATTATCAGTCTGTCAATGCAAATTGATTTTATAAATTTGTTATTCCACTCAACCATTTCATGGGTTGACAGACAGGTAAATGTTGATGACTATTGGGTAGAAAAGGGAAATTTACCAATGAGTAGCTTCAAAAGGAGGAGTCTCCAGTCTCTAGGAGTGGCAAGTCTGATGGCATCTAGGGAAAGGAAACTGAATAAAAAGGGAAAGGAGAATTGGGAGGAAAAAAGGGGATGCTCAAAGGACAGATTTCTCAGGGTTAAGATTATTATTGTTGTTGTTATTATTATCGTTATTTTGCCAATAGTATTGTTTAGCTGATAGAGAAATTTTTGGTCTTGGAATTTAAGGACTTGGGGTTGACCCTTTCCTCAGACATATTTGTTGTGTGAACACTAGCAAGTAAA
Source organism: Dromiciops gliroides (assembly GCF_019393635.1). Classification (NCBI taxonomy): domain Eukaryota; kingdom Metazoa; phylum Chordata; class Mammalia; order Microbiotheria; family Microbiotheriidae; genus Dromiciops; species Dromiciops gliroides. The sequence continues at coordinate 79,603,676 of NC_057865.1, read as the reverse complement.
AACCTATAAGCGGAGGGGAAGGAGGGAACAAAAATTTAATAATAGCACCTACTAAGAACTTTTTACCCTTATCTCATTTGAAACTTACAACAATCCTGGGAAGTGGGTACTATTATTATCCCCATTTTATAAATGAGGAAACTGAGGCAGATAGCAATGAATTGACTCGAGCATGATTCACAAAGCTAATAAGCATCTGAGGCTATATTTATACTTTGGTCTTTCTGACTCCAGGCCCAGGATTCCATTCACTATGCCACCTAGCTTTTTATAAATATCCTAGTCATCTTTCTGTGAAGAGACAAAACCTTATGTCTAGACAAATAAATCCATTTTGTTTAGATTTGGCTGAGGCAAAAACATTTGGGGGTTCTCCCATTCTATAGTTTTTTTTACCTTGATTTTCCCCTCTTTAATTAGGAAAATTAAGAGATTTTTTTTAATCACCTCATGAAAAGGTCAATCGAATAGCATGAGACCAAATTGGAAGAGGAATTTGTTCTTTTATGAAGTGTGTAACCAAGTTTTCTTGAGATTCAGGTTTATTTTGACCATGTACTTATCAGAGTTGGGAGAGGTTTACAGATGGGAAATTATCATTCCTGTGCCCAATCACCACTAATAAAGTTTACATGATTAATGTTCACTGAAAAGGCAGCACATGATCTGGCTCCTATGCCTGCTTCACCTGGGATATTTCACTTCACCTTGGCAGAATGGCATGTCTTTGTTACTTCTTTGTAAATTGCCCTTGCTGTGTATAATGTGATAAACATAAAGAACATCTATTTAAATAAAATATCTCTAAAACATGTGAGTTTTGTGCTATTTTTATTTTGAAAAAAACCTGAAAGACAGGTTTTTCTTGCAATTTCGTGAAAATATTTACATAGTACTTGCCTGAAGTACTAAGATCTAATTGCACTGGTGAGAAGAATATAGTCCATCACTCAGTGGAGTTTGTTTCCCCTGGTATTCCTTCTTCATACACTTAGAAAACAAAAACATAGCAGAACAAAGTGGGGTTGTAAAGCCAAACAAATTGAGGTGATCACTTCGGTTTGGGAATTTTTGTTTTCCTGGAAATTAAAGAAACCAATGTGGATATTGGGATACTTCAACATCTGGTGAGGTGGCATCTACTTAATCTGTATGGCTCAGCATATCAAGGGCTCTGAAGCTGGAGAAGGGCAGAGACAAGTGGAGGTACTTCTGGGATCCAGCAAATTGGCCAGGAATCTTTAAATACAGTCATTGGAAAGGTACCTGGAGTTATGACCTTAGGTCACACTCCAGTGATATCAAACAAAGATGAAAATGATCAATATGTACAAAATCATAACAGTTCTTTTCTTGGGAGCAAAAAATTGGAAGCTAAGGGGTTATTCATCTATTGGGACATGACTAATGGAAAACTATTATACAAGAAGAAATTAGGAATAGCTAAGTGTCAGACCTCTGTGAACTGATAAAAAGAGAAATGAACAATTATAATGGATAGGAGAACGATTTCTACAGTGACAACATTGTTAAAAAACAAAACAAAACAATTTTGAAATACTTTAGAATTCTGACCAATGCAATGGCAAAATTCAATTCCAGGGGACTCGAGATGAAGCAGGGTACTCAGTTCCCACAGGAGGGGTGATGGACTTAAAAATGTAGAAAGACATACATTTTTCGATCAGGCTGACATGAGGTTTTGATTTGCTTCACTATACATATTTGTTATGAGGGGATTGTTTAGTTGTTTGTTGTTGTTTGTTGTTTTGTTTTGTTTTTTTTCGTGGGGCAATGAGGGTTAAGTGACTTGCCCAGGGTCACAAAGCTAGTATGTGTCAAGTGTCTGAAGCAGGATTTGAACTCAGGTCCTCCTGACTCCAGGGCCGGTGCTCTATCCACTGCGCCACCTAGCTGCCCCTGTTGTTTGTTTTTAATTGATCAAAGGAGAAGTTGAGAAAGAAAATAAAATTAAAATGTGTCAATTGGAAAAAAATATTTTAAAAAAAACTACATAGCCTCAGGAACAAGAGATTCCTTGACTCTACAGAAATCAGTAATAACCTGGCTCCCTGTTCATTGAAACATACCATTCAATAAAGAAATGCCTCCACCAGGCACTGAACACTTACCAGTTCATAATCCCCACACAAATCCTCAACAAAGTATATATTTTTGACTCATTCATCAAAGATAGCTTTTTCAGGATAACCAGCCATCCAGAACTATTCTACTAGCTCTGAAGGACTGACTCGTCCTGCCTCTGAAAGAATAAGGAATGCCAGTTGATTCAAGGAATATATGACAACTGAGTTTGGAGACAACGCAGCATGACTCATTTGGAAGAGCTGAGGTTGGGATGTGGCAGAAATAATGCTGGTAGAACATAAGATGAGTCTTCAGTTTATCAGACATATCTGGATAGCAATAAGCCAGAGAGGAGAGCACTTGGTGCACCATAGGATCAGTTAGTTAACAAACATTAAATAAGAGCTTATTATATACTAGGCATTGAGGTTAATACAGGACATACAAAGGAACATGTTCTTTGCCCTGAAAGAGCTAACTGGGAGTCTATCACAAGGTCAGGAAAGCAAGCAGAGGAAGAGGTCATGCTCTTTTGAAAGGTCTGAAATCAAGGCAGACAAAAGAGGATTAAGAACACAGTCAGTGAACATTAGTGTGAAGGGACAGGTCAAAACAGACAAATAGGAAGATCATATGAATTAGTAGCAAATAGATTATGATGTTACTTCAAATTTCCAACAGGGTCTTGCCCCAGTCAGGATTGTCCTATGTGTTACTATTTCTCATTCTTTTTTTTTTTGGTGAGGCAATTGGGGTTAAGTGACTTGCCCAGGGTCAGACAGTAAGTGTCAAGTGTCTGAGGCCGGATTTGAACTCAGGTCCTCCTGAATCTGGGGGCCGGTGCTCTATCCACTGTGCCACTTAGCTGCCCCCTCTGAGGCCGGATTTGAACTCAGGTCCTCCTGAATCTGGGGGCCAGTGCTCTATCCACTGTGCCACTTAGCTGCACCCCCCCGCCTACGTGTTACTATTAAAGGAGAAACAATTCCTAGTCTATACAGTTCAGAGTTCACATATGAGATAGCTAGCAGATAAGGGGGTGAAACTGGTTGAAAAGGGGAACTGAAGGGATGATGTGATCATAGATCTAGAGCTGAAAGAAGCCCCTGACGTCATAGTACAACCCTCTTATTTTACAGTTGAGGAAACTGAGGCCCCAGGTCACACAGATACTAATCATTAGGGTCAGGACTTGAACAGAGATCTCCTGATTCTAGTGTCTGTGGTCTCCCCACTGTACCACCTTGTCTTTAGGGTAGCGATTGATAGCAGTTGGTGATCATTATGTCCTTGAATGCTACCAAGCTGGGTCACTGTGAAAATTTATTAGGAATGAATAAAAGTTGGGGGGGTGGATTTGTTTCTTTTTGCTCCTTCCTTTCTAGTAGAATTGGCCAGGCATTTGTAAAGCTACAAAGGGAAGGGGTGAAGCAATGCATTAGATTATTCCCCTTTCTATTCAGATGCTTCTCTAGGGTGAATAGCTAAGTAATTTCTTTTCCATTTACGTGGTCTCAGATATCCTAAATCCTGAGACATTTTGCCCTCTGTGTGCCCTGGATACTTGCCTTGTAAAACAGGGGTTAGGATGGATGGCCATCTACTCAGTACTGATGGTATGGTGTAATGTGTTCTCGAGAACTTGTGGCTTACTCTGCTACATGTCTTTTCCCTATACAATCCTCACTTGGGGGAAAAAAACCCACAACAAAACAGTGTAATTTGTCAGAAAGACATCAAGGCTCTTTTCCCCCTGAATGAAAAGGATGGTGCTGCAATAGATCAGTGGGTTGGAAGGGGAATTTAAGAAGAAAAAAATTCTCAAGGGCTCTTGGTGAGAAATAAAATGCTATATTTATCTTTTAACAAGGGTGATATTTTTTACAGTTAATGGATTCTTGGATATATAGCCAACTCTTGTATTTATAGCCTTTTGGTTAAGGGGAGGGGAAAAGAAGAGTCCATGTCTGAGGGTGGGGTGGCATGAAGAAGAGTGTTGAAATTATAACCCAGGACACCAATACCTTAAACAGAATTTCCCATAGACCCACATCAGCACTCTAAGGAAGCCCACACTCAGAAGGCCCCACATGGCCTTCCAGTAACAGAACATTACCCCTCTGTTGTGTTTTCTGCTAATGTGTGTTTCTAAACACCACATGTTCCTTGATTGCTCTCCTGATGAACATTTACTATTTTCTTTTCTTATTTAACAAACACATTTGGGCTCCAAAATAGCTTTCATCATCATCTTTCCTGTTGTCAGTTTGGCTTCTTTCAGAATCTGAACACACCCTTATACACAGTATAGACCCAATGAGCTCTCCTCTCCTTCCCACCAACTCAAAGCCCTACATCTATTCTAATGGTACTTTTCATGAGCCTCAGAGGAGAGTGGGGTGCCAGCTTAACACAACCATTGCATTCTTCAATCAGACAGCAGCCTTCTGCCACACAATGGCTGTTTTCATTTGAGAAGTGATCTGGGAAACAGGACTTCTGGCTTTAGTTCAGGAAACCAGGAGATAAAGAAGGAGGCTATTTGAGCATTCAATTAGATGGAAAAGCCTCTCCCTTCACATATTTCCAAACCTACTGGCCTCAATAACCTAGGGTTCCATCTTATCCTAGCCTTTTGATGCACTGCAAAGAGGGAATTGTGCCAGGCTAATGGCTGAGATGGTACCATCAAGTAAGATAAATGGGAGTGGAGAGAGATGCCTGTTTATGCCCCCCCCCATAGGACTCTTAAGCTCCAAAATGAATGGCTAAAAACAGAAACAAAGCACAAGAAGCAAATGCTGAGAGGAGGGAGACGTTGCTCAGTCCATGCCTCATTACACATCATTGTTCCCTTGGATATGAATGGTTGTTGGCAGCATCTTTCTCACTCTTTTTAATAGTCATAGTTTTGCACATATAGTGATTACTACTCAGAATGTTTCTTGGCACATAATAACCATTTAATAAATCCTTTTTTATTCATTTTTCATTCATATCATTGCCACTAGCAGACAGAACCTAAAAGGATGTGGCAAAGGAATGAGGAAGCTGTTATCAAGGAGGGTGAAGCTGAAAATGAGCATCTCTTATGACACTAAAGTCCCCTTTCTACATCATCATTATCACTACACATCCACAGGTAGGACTCTGTTTCAGTGCTATCTATTAAAGGAATAACACTAGTCTTAGAGTCAGGAGACCCACATTAAAATCTCCCGGCTGATATGTACAAGCATGGTGTCTCACCATGGACATAGAAAAAAGTGATCTAACAGTTTTAGTGAATTGTAAACTCACTATGGTTCAACAATTCTCCCCCTCCCACTCTCCCCAAAAAAGGTCAAGTAATTTTAACTTGCTTTACGAGAGGCATAATGAACAGCAATAGGGAGCTGACAGATTTGCTATACCCTACCATGCCTTATCAGACTTCATGTGGTATATTATATTTAATTCTATGGGTGGCATATTTAAGAGACAAGATTAATAGTCACCAGTTTTCCAGAAGAGGGCAAGAGGATGGCGAAGGATCTTAAATCTCTGTCATATGAGGTTAAGATGAAGGAAATAGGGATTCTTATTTCGGAGAAGAGAAGGCTTTGGAGTGAGGACATTATAAAACCATCTTCAAAAGTATTGAAAGGTCATCTCATGAAAAAGGTTTCAGACTTGTAATGATGCAAGATTAGAAGGAATGGGTGGACATTACAGAGCAGAATAGTTTGGCTTGATAAATGAGAAAGACACTACATAACAAAGGTGTGGGGGGTTTTGGATGCCCTAACCCCACAACTGAAGGTTTTCTGGCAAAAGCAGGATATCAACTTTTTTTTTTTTTTGGTGAGGCAATTGGGGTTAAGTCACTTGCCCGGGTCACACAGCCAGTAAGTGTGAAGTGTCTGAGGCCAGATTTGAACTCAGGCACTCCTGAATCCAGGACCGGTGCTTTATCTACTGCACCATCTAGCTGCCCTGAATATCAACTTTTAAAGTAGGTATTAGAGGGGTGGCTAGGTGATGCAGTGGATAAAGCACCGGCCCTGGATTCAGGAGTGCCTGAGTTCAAATCCGGCCTCAGACACTTCACACTTACTGGCTGTGTGACCCTGGGCTAGTCACTTAACCCCCATTGCCCCGCAAAAAAAGAATAAATAAATAAATAAAGTAGGTATTAGAGGGGATTCTTGTTTGGGCAGGGGTTGGGTTGTGTATCCTCTAGGCTCTCATTGCCATTTTTGAAATTTTCATGACTAAAATTTTTTTTTGATCAGTAAAATACAGATAAATTATTATACAATTACTATACAGTCTGTACTAGAGGATTATTGTGGAGAAGATGTTTTGGAAATTTTTAAGCATTATATAAATTCAAGTTATTATTGTTGTTATTTATTAAGGGAAATGAACACAAAGAGTCCAGGTAGCCACACATCTATTTGGAAAATACCTCTGTTATTAAATAATTATTAATCTTATCATGAAAATAGAATATTATTTGATGATTCACATGGTTATTTACTGTGTAAAATGAGAAGGCATATTCAAAGTATCTAATATCTGGGGAATGACAATATTATTTAGTAATTATTCCTTCTTGTGACAGTCCCTTCTTATAATATTTCCAATCTTATCTGGAATATATCCCAAAGTTAGTACTATTTTCTGCCCCATCCTAAAAAAATATCTTTCCTATTCAGATGAAAACCATCACCACCACTACCACCAACTAAGAAATTCTTGAAAAGAACCTGTTGAAATACTGGAGTCTAGAAGAGAAGCTCTGGGACTTCATTTACTAACTAGATTCAACACAACCACAGCTTCAAGTACCTGCAAGGACCCTGTGAGAGAGCAGTAAGTAAATCATTGAGATCAAAGGGAATTAAAATGCTGGCCTTGGGTTTAATTGAGTTGGTTTTGTGCTGTGATATATCCATAAAGAATGCCTAGCTAGCTTCACTTTTCTCTTTGTGACACTGACCACAATAAGCCTGTTTCAAAAACATACAGGGTGGAGGTTTGAATTTCAGGGTTGAATTCATCCTTAAGCAATATTTCACTGCTTGAGACATTGCTGTAGATAAAGGGGCAGATGCCAACGAGGTAGTGAGTTCCAAAAGGCAAACACAAGGCTCCTATCTTCTCTGAATCACTTTGTTGGTTAAACTCAACTTTTTCTAGTGTTATTGTGCAGTATGAAGAACTTACAAGCATTAAGAATAAGACTGCTTTAAGGGGAAAGCCCTGAGCATTGGTCCTTGCGTGTTGATTTCACCTACATTTCAACATCCTTGAACAAAATGGTTTCATAAGCAGAATTGCTCTGGATTTTTCAAATTCTAAGGTACGGTCTTTTATATTTTGAAAGTCAATCAATAAATATTTATTAAGCTCCTACATTGTACCAGGCAGCTTGCCAAGTCCTGGGGCTACAAAAGGAGAAAAAAGACAGTCCCTGCCCTCAAAGAGCTTAGCGTTGAAGACTGGAGAATACTTTTCAAGTTACCCTCTTCATCATGACATTAGGAAGAAAAGAGATCACAGGAGGATAGAAATCAGATCGTTTGGGTGTTTATGGAACATAAGACAAATAGTGTTGTGGGATAACCCTAAGACATGCATACACATACACGTATGTGTGTATGTATATATATATGCACATACACATCAGGGCCATGCAGATGGCACAGTGGATAGAGCACTGTGAGCCTGGAGTTAGGAAGACTCATTTGCTCAAGTCCAAATATGGCCTCAGATGCTAGCTGTGTGACTCCAGGAAAGTCAGTTAACCCTGTTTGCCTTAGTTTCCTCATCCATAAAATGAGCTGCAGAAGGAGATGGCAAACCATTCCAGTATCATTGCCAAGAAAACCCTAAATGGGGTCATAAAGACTCAGACATTACTGAAATGACTGAACAGCAAATAAACAAAATACATAAACACAGTCTGTATGTATATATGCACATATATGTAAATACATATGTATGTATATGATGTGGTTATGTCTAAAGTTAAGACCAACTATTTAATCTATATTGTATCTAAATTCATGCAATGATGAGCTAGGTGAATACCAGTTTCTACATGCTTTGAACAATGAATTATGCTAAGTGTGTAGAGACCATGATGTGTATGTAGGAGTTTGTTTTTCCCCTGAGATTCAGTTTTAGATGTACCCAAGTACACCCCATGTCAAGAAAAGTATGTTTTATTTTTAACAACTGTATTTGTAAGTAGAGTTTAGTTGTTCATTTTAAAGCTTAGTTAATTTTTTTTAACTTTGATAAATAAAAATGCCATTATTATTTAGTATTCAATAAATGTTTGCCTTCAACAAAAATTCAATTCCTTAGGGACACACTCTAATGAAAAGTGCTGTGAATATCTAAGGCTTCAGATCCTTTTCAGTTCTTTTGGATAGCTTGAATCAGTGCTTAATGACTCTGGGCTTAATTAGTGTATACAACTAATAAAAAAGAAAGGGTTATTAGAGCAAGGTAGAAGTACAAATCATAGTACAAAGGCCAGTGGACCAGTAACCAAAAAAATCTAGATGGTAGTCCTAGATCTCCCAGTAACTAGCTGAGTAATATTATACATCCTGTTTAATCACTTTGAAACACAATTTTCTTAATTGTAGAATGGAAACAGCTTGACTAGACTATTTCACAGGGCTGTCTTGAGAATGAAATAAGTTAGTGGATATGAAACTGTTAAAAAAGAAGTATGAGGTATGTAAGTGAAAGATAATGTATTCAGTTATCATCTTACCATCACTAACCTTCTTGAGAAAGTTGCCTATGCAACTCATATTATCTACCTGCAGAGAAAGAACTGGTATTGTCTGAATACAGCCTGAAGCATACCATTTTCCATCTATTTCTCCCTCCCTCCTTTCCTTCCCTGTCTTCTTCTACAAAATGATTAATATGGAAATGTTTTACATGATTACATATGTATAACCTACATCCGATTGCTTACTGTCTCAGAAAGGGAGGAGAGGGGATGGAGGAAGGGATAGGAAAAAAAGAATATTAAAATTGTTTTTACATGTAATTGGGGAGAAAATAAAATGTCATTTTAAAAAGTTGCCTATACTCTATTCCTGCATCTCATCACTATCTACTCTTTCTTCAACCTAGCTCCTCAATCCACCCACTCAACTGAAACTTCTCTTTCAAGACCACTCCAACAGCCTCCTAATTGTCAAATTCAAGGGATTTCCCCATAAAATTTCTCCTCTTCTGCTTTTCTGTAATAATTGAAACTCTCTTTCCCTCTCCTTCTTTTACATAGTTTCTCTTCCCTTGCCTTCAGAGATGCTACACTTTCTTTGTTTTTCTGATTCTCTCACAGCCCATCTTTTATTCTAGCTCCTCTTCCCTCCCCATCCCCTTTTAAAGCAGCTATTTCTCAAGGCTCTCTCCTCTTCAACATTGTCTCCCATGGCATTTCCATTCATTTTTATAGCTTAACTTTGTTCAAGCCTGACCTCAATGAAAAGCTCTTGATCCACATTTACAGCTGCCTACAGGACATCTTTACTTGGGTGCACCACCAGCCTCTCAAACTCACATGTTCCAAAGTGGGTTTATTCTCTTCTCCCTCTATCCCACTGCCTACCAATTTCCCCTTCAAATTTTGATACTTCTGTCACTATATCACTTAGTCCCTTTTAATCAAATGCTTTCCCTCCATTATCTTTACCTTTCATATCTAATATGATCACATAAATTCGCTATTGACAAATCTTAGAGTTTTGTAAAACTTCAACTGAGACTTTGTTGTTCAGTCATTTCTCATTCTTCATGGTCCCATGCATCATGCTGTCCGTGGGGTTTTCTTGGAAAAGATACTGAATTGGTTTGCCATTTCCTTCTCCAGTGGATTAAGGCAAACAGAGGTTAAGTGACTTGCCTAGGGTCACACAGCATGGTCAATGTCTATGTCTATGTCTAGCTGGTCAATGTATATGGTCACATTTGAACTCAGCTCTTCCTGACTCCAGGCCCACACCCTATCCTCTGAGCCACCACACTGCCTCCTAAACTGAGACTTATTTGCAATCCATTATTATTAAATGATATCTATACTCCAGTTCTAAAATGAATGACCATAGTGCATGAGACTTTGATGGATAGGAAAAGTAGGCCAGTCAAATGGAAGGTAGGACTGAATGCCAGGTGTAGCAGCTCGAACGCATTAGACACTTTGCTAACACTTTAGATACAAAGATAAAGAGGATCCAGAAGCTACTTTCAATGAGTTTATCTACTGATAGTAAAAAAGTCAAGAATTATCTTATGCTGAAGGATTCTGGCCTCTTAAGGAACTTGTATATTTCAAGACATAGTGCTCCCTAGGAGTGAAAAAATCTTTTATGAGAGATGATGCTAACTGATATAAGATTGGAAGGGATGGTGAGACTGAAGGCTGGGTCCTAATCCCTAGTATCTTGAGTAATCACCATGGTCTCCTGGAGCTATTCTGCTCTTAGTCCAGGCCCTTCTATTAGGCTATATGTTCAGGAAGGGCATAAAAACTTGCTAAAAGTGGTGTTCAAGGAAGAGTAATGGAGGGGGAGAATGAGGAAGTAGGGCAACTAGTTAAAAGGGTATTATAAGAATCTACATATGGTAAAGTTAAGGGAAGAACATTGGGTGTCAGGAGAGGAAGGATACTTTGACCACCAGATCATATAAATGGGAAGACATGCTCTACATGTGGGTATACACAGAGTTGAAGATATGACACAAGGAAGGGAAATTGTCCATGGATTAAATGAAGCATTTTTAAGTTTCTTACAACATACAGTATTTGTAGTTATAGCACTTAAGACAGTGTAGGTGGGTGGTAAGTAAATTGACCTATGTAAGACTTGAGTTCAAGTTCCATCTCTGACTTATACTGGTTATGTGATCCTGGCTAATTAATTTAACACATCATTGACTTTAGACAACTCTTTAAGACTGTCACATATCAGGGGTAGCTAGGTGGCACAGTGGATAAAGCACCGGCCCTGTATTCAGGAGGATCCAAGTTCAAATCTGGATTCAGACACTTGACACTTACTACCTGTGTGACCCTGGGCAAGTCACTTAATCCTCATTGCCCCACCAAAACAACAACAACGATGATGATGACGATGGTCAAATGTCATCTTGCGTTGGTAAGATGGAATTTCCTCAATGGGGAAGTCCCAATACTAAGTGAGTGACAGGTCCGGAACAAAACAAGCAAAAAGAAAGCATCAAAACCAGAACCAAACCAAAATCACTACTCTTTTTCTAAGGGATTCCATTTATCCTGATTTACGGATAATTTACAGTGTTTATCTCCTTTACCCTAACAATTGTTTGCCAGATGTTTTGGCGGGGAAGGGGGGGCAAGGCAAGGGGAAAGTGGAAAATCAAGAAATACAAAGCAATAATAAGGATATTTCAAATAGTTCATTTTGATTTTTCATTTTTAGAAATCCTGAGCAGGAAAATGCCCAATGAATCCTTCTGCAAAGAATCTCCTGGTAATTCCAGAGTGTCTGCTCAGCATCAGTCACAAACTAGATGCACCTGTAGGCCCTTAGTCATCCCTCTATCCTGTCTGTACACCTATGGCCAGAGGGTCATCTACATTGAGCTGTAAATACAACAGAGCAGCAGACAAACCTGCCCACTCACTGTTGCTTCTGGAAATGAACTAAATACCTTCATAGGGTGATAGGATTTAGAGTTGAATAGGACTTAGGAGAGTTCAGTCTCCTGATTATAATGGAATCCACAAGTAGTAATGGAATGGAGAGAAATGAACACACATGAGAATCATACTTAAGGACTATCAATATAGAACAAGGGTTCTCAAATGGTTTTGTGTCATAGACCCTTCTGGCAGCCTAGTGAAGTCTATGGGCTCCTCTGGATAATATTTTAAAATCATTGTATTAAATAGTACTATAGAATTGTTGAAAATAATTGGACAGCTAGGTGGCACAGTGGCTAGAGCTAGCCTTCAAATCAGGAGGATTGAGTTCAAATCTGGCCTCAGACACTTACTACCTGTGTAATCCTTAGCAAGTCCCTCAGCCCTATTTATCTCAGTTTCCTTATCTATAAAATGATCTGGAGAAGGAAATGGCAAACCAACTCCAGTATCTTTGTTAAGAAAACCCCAAATGGGGTCATAAAGAATCAAACATGACAGAAACAAATCAGCAACATCAAAAAGGAAAAAAAAATTTCAGGGAAAATGCTAAAATTTCAGTTGGAAGTTAGTGAAAATAAAAAGTGTTTTCTCCTCAATCAAGTTCACAGTCTGCCTGAAATCTAGGCACAGACCCCTTAGGAGTCCATTTACCCCAGGTTAAGAAACCATGATCCAAAGATAGAAGATGAGCCTAGAAGTAATTTAGTTTAATTAACTCATTTCATAGGTGGAGAAACCAAGGTCCAGAGCCATCAAGTGGACAGAAACTCCTCTGCCTTAGAAGAATGTATATTTGACTGTTGTTGTAAAAAGACTCTTAGACTTGGAATCAGAAAAGTATGGATTGAAATATCAGCTCTGACCCTTATTTGCTATGTGTAATTGGGCACTTGACCTCACTGAGGCTCAGTTTCCTCACCTTTAAAGGAGGATACTAATACTTGGTGATTATGAGGAAAGTGCTTTGTAATCAATGAATTTTATAAGTATGCACTATTATTATTAGACAATGTCAATATCCCAATCCCTTAAGACTTGTCTTACTCTACCCATGTCTATGGATGATCCCAATGGTTTCACGATCTGGCAAGTTGTGCCTGAATTCCTGGCATACAGTCACTGCCCCATTAACTCTGTCTTATGCTGCTCTATATTTTTGGTAGGATGATCAGAACTATTTGCAATATACACTGAAACTAAGCCAAAAGTATATTGGCATTCACTAAAAAAAGCTTCTTTTAAATGTTGCATGCTCATACTTTCCTTTCTAATGTTGCATTCCATCTACTCAGTATGTATCCTACATCTATATCTATTATATACATGGTGTTTTCCCCAGTACAATGTAAGCTCCTTGAGGATAGAGACCATTTTTTGCTTTTGCTTTGTATCCACAACATTTAGCATATGATAAGCATTCAATGAATGTTTGCTGATAGACTGTTTTCCCCAGAAGATATGTTACTGAAAGGTTGTGTTAAGTCAATTGTTATTAATTAAATCGTATTTAAGAGATTTCAAGCTCCATATTTAATAGAAACCTTTCCACAATTATTTTTATAAAACATAATCACCCCTTAAAGTTTCTATTTTATGACTTTTTATTTTGTATTGTGATCTTCTTTCGTGTGGGACAAGTATGTTATTGCTTTGTTGAGAAATGGAGACTAGCGGAGAGGAGTTATTGTTTGTTCCCAGAAGTCACTATTTTCAAAGGGACAACTTGTCAGTGAGACCTTTGAAAAATAATGCCCCTAGGATAATGCAGTCAGTATATCATGGAAGATAGGGTGATGTTGGGCAAAGATATTTGGAGCTATGGGCCATGTGGCTTGAAATCCCAGCTCTGCCACTTTGTGACCTTGGGTAAGTCACCCAATCTCTATTTGCCTGAGTTTCCTCATCATTATATAGGAAATGAACTTTAAGGCTCCTTCCATTTCTAAATGTATGATCCTAAGAAAGTTAGTAAGTAATTTATTTTTACATTTGACAGAGGAACTTTCATCACTTGTGTATCAATACAAGCTCATTTCAGAAAATTAAATTGCCAATTTTCCTGCCTTCTATTAGTCACACATTTTCCATAACTGTACTATTTATGCCTTTGCACTCTTCTAAGAATGGTATCACCTTTGATTGAAGTGCATAAGAGGTTTGAAATCTCTTCTCATCATGACAAAGGATTGTGGACTTTGGGGTGGACAGGATTATGGACAGGAGTTAACTTGGAAAGAAGCCTTCAAGGAGGCTTCATACAGCATCATTCTGGACTTCCTGTTGATTGCTCTGACTTCAAACTCCCATTTTTTTTTTAAACTACTGAGAAGAGCTGTAGGACGCACCCTGAACCAAGTAACTCCCAGAAAGCAATATTCTAACAAGAAGCTCAATTTCCTTTTACAAGTAATTTCCTTTTACAAGTTATTAAACTATATTGGTTTTGTGGATGAATTAAGATCATTGATAGAGATGATTCATCAATAGTAGTAAAAGCTTAATAAGTAGCGTTAATTAATTTTTTCCCTTGTGGAGTGTGTTTGCCTGTGATTGGTTTTTATGAGGAGAGAAATTTTGCTGCTTTTGTTTTTGCTTTCTCAAAAAGAAACAAAAAGCTGATCTATTCCCACAGCTGCATGAGAACTGGCCATAATTTAGTGGTTAGGTTGCTTAGCTCATTAAAAAAAAGGTAGCAGTTTGATACTGTATTATTATTGCTGATTATTTCCATGGTAGGGGAAATGGATGACTATTTCTTGCCAACCTGCAGGTGGTAATCATTGAGAATAATGGGTCTTAAAGATGCCAGGAGAAACCCATTGCAGAGGGGAGAAATACACACAGTAAGGAAACTAGCAAATGCTGTTTCAGTTTAAGTACCTACATGATCAACAATATCATAAAAACATGCTATTTATTTTAAAGTACCTTTTTGCAATTACATGTTAGCTTTAGTATTATGTACACATATAGGACTTATGCATATGTGGTTCTTAGCCCAATGCTACCAAATAATGTGATATGACTAAGTGGGTGTCATCTAGAATAATAAAATGTTAGGGCTGAGAGGAACTTTACTGCTCAGCAGCTAGAAACTTCTAATATTATAGATGAAACAACTGAGGCTGTGAAATTAAGAGGTTTGGCCATACTGTATCTTTCTTTCTAAAGTATCAATTTTGTGAAGGCAGGGAGAGTAATGTGGATCCTTATATTTTCTCCAAATGCCTAGCTCTTTCACTGCCTTGCACAGAACCATTTAACAAATGTTTGTTGAATGAATGTCCAAGTTAGCATAGTAAATAATTGGAAGAGCTCAGGTTTTCTACCTCTCATTCCCATACTCTTCCCAATATGCTATGAAACCTTTCTATATGACTATTCAGATCATCCAGTCATAGTGTACGAGGGCAGAGGATTCACCTTCAAACGTTGAAAGAATTAAATTATCTATCTTTGGATACCTCCCAAATACCTTCCCCACTTACCATAGGGACAGGTTTGAAATTGGCAAAACTTTGCTAGAGGTAGAGAATTTTGTCACATATTGTGTGAAACTACCTTTACTGGCACTTCTCTGTTGCATTTTGCCCCAGGGAAATTACTAAGACTTATGGGGACAGGGGTATATTACACATTTCAGAATATGTATTGGACTGTCCTAAATATTCCCAGTGGAAGTATGTCTTCATGTGCTACCCCTTTTGACAGGTGAGTAGGCTGTTAGTGGTTTAAATACCACCATCATTTCCTGTGGACTTAGCTAGTATCAGAATTCTATCTAAAAGAAGGTTAACTTGGCAATTTCTTTCCAGCAGTATAAGGAAGGCATTTCCTGTTGCATTTTTGCAAATAGCAACTAGAATGGGGAAGAGAGTGGGGGAAGCTATTAAAACTTCCCAGGATAAGTTAGCCATTGGGGACAGACTATTACTAGTCCCTTGGTAGGAGGTAAGAATTGCTTCAAAAGAGAAAGAACACATTAATTGACTGGAACCCTTAGTAGTTTGTACAATGGCTCTGAGACCATGAATCAAATGAATGGTGAAAGAGTCTTGAAGAAGTCTAGATTGCTGATAATTGATAATAAAAATTGATTATATTAAGAAGATGTTAAAAATTCTCAGAGTAGAGAAGGAGGAAGTCTAGACTTGAGGATCAGAATCACTTGGGGAAGAGGTAGATAGAGGAGAGTGGGATTCCTAGTACT
The DNA here is from genome assembly GCF_019393635.1 of Dromiciops gliroides. Lineage (NCBI taxonomy): Eukaryota > Metazoa > Chordata > Mammalia > Microbiotheria > Microbiotheriidae > Dromiciops > Dromiciops gliroides. The sequence goes on along the minus strand of NC_057865.1, from coordinate 79,587,675 downwards.
ATTTTTGTTTTGCTCCGGGCAATGAGGGTTAAGTGACTTGCCCAGGGTCACATGGCTAGCAAATGTCAAGTGCCTGAGGCCAAATTTGAATTTAGGTCCTCCTGAATCCAGGGCCCCTGCTTTGTCCACTGTGCCACCTGGCTGCCTGAGAGTGGAATTCCAACAAGAGACAAAATAAAGACCCTGAAGAATAATGACCTAATCTCACAATTTAATTAATCAGACTCCCCTTTTATCAAAGTAATCAAAATATAATCATAAATATTCTTGCCATTTTGTAGAATTACATTCAATCATTCATTTATTCTACAAATATTTCTGAAAATACTTATAGTGTACCAGGCACTCTACTAGGTGTTATCATAGGGGAGAGACAGAAAAGAAAAAAAAAAGTAACACACAATCCTTGTCCTCATGAACGTTACAGTCAAATAAGGAAGATAATTTGTATACACAAATGACTGCAACACAGGGTCTAGTATGAGTACACATTAAAAGGCATAGAGTGCTATATTAACTCAGAGAAGGAAAAGAGATTGCATTGATCTAGAACACTCAAGGAATGTTAGCTCATTGGAGGGGTAAGCATTTGAGCCAGACCTGAGAAAGTCGAGGACATGGAAGAGGTTCATAAGGTCATAGAATGAGAACTCAAAGTGACTTTAGAGGCCCTGGAGGCTAATCTTCCCTCATTTTACAGATAAGGAAATTGAGGCAAAAAGAGTTAGGTGACTTGCCCAGGATCACACAGTGTCTGAGACCTGATTTGAACTCAGGAAGATCATGATTCTTCCTGACTCTAGGCCTAGCACTCTATGCACTGTGCCACCAAGCTGCCCCATAATATACTTTGATGCAACTGGTTTCCCTTATAACCATATATATTTTATTTTTTACATTTAAAAACATTATTCTGAGGAGTCCATAGTCTTCATGAGGCTGCTCAAAAGGACCATGACATTAAAAGAAAAGCACCTTTTTTCCTCCCTGGGTTTTGTGACAAAAGAACAATTATCATTAAGTTCTTTATCCCATGACCAGCACTGTGAAGGATACATAAGAAGGGTATAACTTGTCTCTGCTCTCAGAGATCACAAGTCTAATTAGAAACAAGGGCTCAGAAGCTCAGGTGATGCCTCCAGGCTATCTACACAGTAGTAACTCCATCACCTCAGATTCACAGCTTTCTTTTTCCCTTTGTAAGAGGTTTAACCTAGTTTCTATTCTAGAGGTCATGGTGAGGGATGGAATAGGTCTGGGAATGGAAAAGATGGCAAATGTTCTCTATGGAGTGTTGGTTTCCTGTGATAGACACTATCTGTCCTGAAACAGTCTGATGGATGTATGGAAGGAAATACAGAATGCTTTATTTCTTTAAATTTCTTTCTTTTCTTTTTTTTCTTTCTTTCTTTTTTCTTTTAAAAATGTTTTTCTTTGGGGCAGCTAGATGGCGCAGTGGTTAGAGCACCGGCCCTGGATTCGGGAGTACCTGAGTTCAAATCCGGCCTCAGACACTTGACACTTACTAGCTGTGTGACCATGGGCAAGTCACTTAACCCCCATTGCCTAAAAAACAAAACAAAAAAAATGTTTTTCTTTCTTTTCCTAAAAGAAACTTTGAATTCTACCGGATTCTTTTCTTATTGGCGTCGGCTTTGTGAAGACATTTTATTCTACCATAACTTTTTGCATTGGCCCATGAGTTCTATTTACAAAGCACCCCCATATACAACTGTTGACCAGTATGGCTCTGGCATCTTTACCTCTTCTCTGTTCCTCCAACACTGGACTTAAGAAGACTGTTGCTTATATAGCTTGTATATACCTAGCTTTCCATTTACAAAAAAGGGAAGAAGAGAAAGTCATGACCTGAGAATCAGAGCATATTAGAACTGGCTGGAATCTTTAAGCATCTCTAGTCTATCCCTTTTGTTACGAATGAGAAAATTGAAACCCACAGAGTCAAAATGTCTCGGTCAAAATTTACCTGCCTGTTATTGGAAAAACAAGGACCAGAAACAATATTGCCAGTTTCTGAGTCTAGTTACTGCTTTTTTCCCTCTATTCCACATTTCTTTCTTTGACATTATTTTGGTTGTTTTAAAGTACATTTCTAAGACTTGCTTACTGTAACAGCTGATTTACATAATTTCTGCATTTTTCTATGAAAGGACAAAATAGGGAAATTATAGCATATTCACAATTCACAGTCACCACCATTTTCTTTTTTTGGTATCAGAAAATTGTTTAACTATGATTTGGGATATTGCTATTCAACAGTAAAATGTACACCACATAATGTGTTTTCAGAGAAACAGATGCTGATTTCTATTCCATGCAAGAATTTTTTATTAAAAGCAGCTAAAAATGCCCTGTGAGTTAGACACCCCCATGACATTTTTTGAAGGTGCCAAAATGTAGATTATTTCCTCATTATTATAGTACAACTTTTCAGGTATGACTCTCTTAACAATAAAGATCACACATCCCTACTCCCCTCCTCAAATCGGAAAAACAAAAGTATCTTCCTTTGTGTACTTGACATGACAGGGAAACTGGAACTCCTTACCATCTAACCATTCCACAAACTGCTTCTGCCCTGCTCTGCTTCTGTGCTTTGATTCATTGGTGCCAGTCTGTCAGGAATGCCCTCTTCTTTTCTTCCTCTCTACTCTTTCATTTGGTCATCTGAATCGGCTTTCATGGATATTTAATTACCATCTTTATACTGAAGATTCTCAAGTCTACTTATTCTGCCCTGGCCTCTCTGCTGCCCTCCAGAGAGCTTTTCTATTTGGCTTTTTAAAGCTGTTGACATTTTTCATGACTCTCCTGTGTCACTCGCATTTCTCTTTTCACTTTTTTCCTATACCTCTCTTACTTTATCTTCAAAGTCCGTTTTGAGTGGCTCTATGGCCTGAGACCAATTCATATTTTTCTTGGAAGCTTTGGATATGGGATTCCTGACATTGCTATCCTCTTCTGAAGGTGCACCTCGATCATCCTTGTCACTAAAGAAACTTTCTATGGTTTGCATCTGTCTCTGTCTGCTTATCTTGTCTGCCTATTTTTTTGGACTTTTACTCCTTCTTAAAGTGGGGCACTGCTTCCAGGCTGCATTGTTTCAAGATTCAGAGGGTCCAAGGTAGTACAATTTAAGAAGTGGTAGGTTCTTCACTTGGCCTGTGCTCTGGTCTGTAAATATCCCCAGGCCTTTTTGCTCTTCAACTAGAAAACAAAATTTTTGGTTTGCTGGGTTGATAGCTCTGGTGAGCCTGTGTCATTCTCCCACCTGGGATGCCAGCACTCAAGGTTGCTTCCTGGTTCCCAGCCTGCTGACCTCCAAACAAATATCTCCAACTGCCTTTCAGACCTCTCAAAAATATTTTCAATAGTTAAACTTTATATGTGCAAAACTGAACTCATTGTCTTCTCCCCTAAACCCTTCCTACCTCCTAACTTCCCACTTACTATCAAGGACAACTCAACTCTGCCAATCCCTAGGGCACTTAACCTAGGGGTCAAACTTGTCTCCTTACCATTTCTCACCTCCCATTTCCAATCTGTTTGCAAGGTCTGCCAATTTTAACTTTGCAAGATCTCTCCAATACACTCCCTCTCTTCTCAAATACTGCCAAGACATCAGTGCAGGCCCTCATCCCACTGTGTTTAGACTATTGTAACAGCTTCCAGGTGGGTGTGCCTGATATAAGTCTCTCTTCATGTTAATCCTTCCATCAATCAGTCATTGAAATCCATTCAGCCACCAAAATGATTTTTCCTATAGCGCAACCAACCATATCACTTCCCCTACTCAATAAATAAACTCCAATCGTTCTATCACCTCCAGGATCAATGATTAGCTCCTCTAACATGCAAGAACCTTCATAATCTAGCTCAGGGCTTCTTGAACTTTTTTTTCACTCACAACCACTTTTTGTCCAAGAAATTTCTATGTGACCCTGGGTATATATGTATATACAATAGGTTTACATAAGCTTTTACTGTTGCCATTTTTTTATGACTCCCCATATTCTATTATGGTACCCCATATGGGGTCATGACTCACAGTTTAAGGAACTTTCATCTAGTTCACCCCCTTACTACCTTTCCAATCTTCCCACATCATACTTGCAATTTACTCTTCCATTCAGTGACACTGTCCTCCTTGTTGTTTCTTCATCAAAGCACTGAATCTCTGACACTGGGAATTTCTTCTGCCTGTGTCTAGTAAATGGAATGCTCCCTCTTCATCTCCACCTATTGGCTTCCTTTAAGTCCTAACTAAAATCTCATTTTCTAGAAGAAGCCTTCTCCAAATGATTCTTCATTCTAATGCTTTCTGTCTTTTAATTACTTGCTATTTTTCCTGTATCTGCTTGTTTGTAAATGCTTGTTATATCACCCTTTAGACTGTGAGCTTCCTGGGGTTAAGGATTGTCTCTCTCCTCTTTTCATATCCTTAGCACAGTCCTTGGCACAAAGTAAGTGCTTAATAAATGTTTTTTGACTAACTAAATGCCCTATCTTTGCCCTCCCATCTCACCAACTGGAATCCTTCAACGGCTATAAGAAATGATGAACTTCATGATCTTTGAAAAACATGGATAGACTTACATGAAATAATAGTGAAATGAACAGAACCAAGAGAGCGTTGTATACAGTAACATCAATAGTGTTTTAAGATCAACATTGAGTGACTAAGTCATTTTGACTAGTATAAATACCCAAAGTAACTACAAAGGACCCATGAAGGAAGACACATTCTGCATCCAGAGAAAGAACTGATAAATAGAAGTATCTATGGAATGGTTTTACACATCTCTCTGTCTTTCTATCTCTGTGTCTGTCTCTCTCCATGTTTATGCCTAATGGTGCCATCTCTAGGGTGGGGGTTTATACATATATCTATATCTTTGTCTATATCTATACATATTTATGACTAATGGTAGTCATCTCTAGGGGGGAGAGAAAAAAGTTACATGATAATATTATATATTTAAAAGGAATAGCAAGTTGTACATAATAGAATTACAATTTCATGTGCAATCATTTTTTTCTATTCTACTATGTTAAGATATGCTTGTTTTAGTTCTTAAGTTCAGAATAAAATAAATGAAAACAAAAGGCCAACTCAAGGGACTTCTCCGTGAATTTTTTAAGCACTCCAATAAATACATTCTATCTCTACAATTTCATAGGATTTGTATTTCTTTTATCATTGCATCCCATTGTAATGAATATATTTGTCTTGTCTTTCATACACATCTATGAGTTCCCTTACAGTTCTTCCATCTTTGTGTTCCCAATGTTTTGTTCCTAATAGGAACTGAACAGATCAATGCTAAATTGAAGTACAATACCAACAGTAGTCTGGAGGATCTGAGAAAGATCATCCAAAATCTGATAGATCACAAAAACTTCTGCCTATACTACAAATGAAAAATTCAATTGATATTTCCCAGACTCCCTTGTCAATCAATCAATAAGCATTTTTAGGTGCCTAAAACCCATAAGACATTGTGCTAAGCACTGGGAACACAGAGACAAAAGGAAAATAGTCCCTATCCTCAAGAAGCTTGGGAAGTTCCTTATTCTATGTGGCGTGTGTGTGTGTATATGTGTATATATATATATATATATATATATATATATATATATATATATATATATATATATATATATATATATATATATACACATATATATATATACATATATATATATACATATATGTGTGTGTGTGTGAACATATAAGAACAATATAAGTCATATATATTGCAACCTTGGAGATGAAAGCATTAGCAGTTGCAGGAATCATGAAATGTCTCCTACAAATCTATTCACTGCCTTCTAAGTAGAATTTATAAATCCTGAAATCCATAATATTGTCAAGATTGTTCTCACCTGGAATATCCTCCCTCTTTCTAACTACCTAAAGTGTATCCCTTTTAAAGAGATTAAGTAATTAAGTAAATTAAGTTATTAATTAGGTAAAGCTTAGGTATTATCTCTTCTATATAGCTTTCCCTGGTCACACTATCCCATAGTGAAATATAATAGCATATATTTTCTATACTACTTAATTTGCACTTATAATTTACTACTTTAAATGGTTATTTTTTCATATATCCATATCAATCCATCTATATCCATAGATATCTATCTATTGTACCTATATATTCTTATCTCCCTAATTATATTGGAAGATACTTGAGGATAGGGACTAAGTATTAGAACTATATATATATATATATATAAAAACCAAGGAAATATTTATCACTTACAAACAAACCCAAGAATTAGAATACTAGATGGATGTTGGAATTCTAAATCCAGGGATATGGATTGGAAAGATGATTTTAATAAATTCATAAATGAGACTTTAGTCAGATCAAATTTCCCCTCAGATGAACTTTCTTTTGAAAATCATATGCAGAAAAATAAAATAAAGGACATCATCAAGGCTTGATATCTTTATATGTCTCCAATTTATAAGAACTCTTCTAGATTTCATTTTAGAGGAATTATTTTAACCACAGCACCAGAACTAATGAAAGCAGTAGTGCCCCTACAACATTACTAAGTTGTGTCTATTAGGGGAGTTTTACATTTGAACCAAAAGCAGAGGGGAAAAAACACACACACACACAAAATTTGGCAGAAAGTACATTTAACTCAACAAGAAAATAGATGGGAAAAGGGAGAGGGAGAAGTGAGGATTATAAAGGAGGAAAAAAATTAAGAAAATAATAACTGTAGTTACTGTGGAGTCGCAGAGTATCAAAGAATATGTGGAACTTTTGGCTATAATGGAACTGGGGCTGAGAGAGCAATTAAGCAGAGGATATTCTGGAAATAATTCCAGGGTTCTCTTTTAACTGATATGTGGTGATATGGAAAAGATACTTGTGGAAGATGTATAAGCAAAAGCCAGGAGGGGTTGCTGGGAGGTATGCGGTGTCATAGTTGCCTTTGATTCCAGGGAATTTCTTAATCCTTTGAAATTATGAGTGGCCAACAACTTCTAGCTTCTTACTCTTTTAACCTTCTAGATAGTTTCCCCTGCCTTCAGTTTCCTCTCTTTCCTAATTACCCCCTTCATAATTCTGCCAAAAAAATCTTTCCAATACACTGGTCTGATTCTATCATTCCCCCTGCTTAGAGACTTTCTGTGACTCCTTCTTGCTTACTGAAGAAGACAGAAGCTCTAAGGCTGGCATTCCAGGTCTACTGCCATCTGAATCCAACCTTCCTTGGTAGCATTAACCTTCACCTCCTTTTTATGACATCTCAGTTATGAGAAAACTAGACAACTCACCGGCCTGTCATCTCCTGCCTTCAAAACTTTGTCTACATTATCCCCCATGACTGAAAGAGATTCTCACTACCCACCTTCCCTTACTGAATCCACCCTTTCACTTCTTCAAGGCTCAGACTAAGTGCTTTCTTCTCCATGAAGTCTTCATTAATTCCTGCAGCTAAAGTAGAACCTCCCTCCTTGAATCTCTTCAAGTATTCTGACCTCTTTTATCCTTTATAACTGGGATTATTTGTGCATATATATATATATATATATACACACACACACACACACACACACACCTCTCACAAGACTGCAAACTCCTTGAGGGGAGAAATAATGTTGTTTTTTTATGTGGGTACCCCCCCACCCCACACAACAGGACCATAACAAATATTTTGGGGGTTAATGTTCTCTAAGAGGTAGTTGGAAACTTGAGTGATGTGTATATGATCTGTAATGTCTCTGAGTGTTTATAATTGTGATGATTTACTGCTCCAGAATCCGGACACATGGTCACACCACTGGGGGAACTAAGGTCTAAGGTTGTAAGCTCTGTTTCAGTTTCAGAACAGCTTATCCAGCTATACCTTTTTAACTCATTGGCCCATCCTTATTAGAGGGATGCTATATTGCACACTCTGGGGCATAACATGATCTTTCAAAAGCCTTCTCCAAGGCTGATTATGGTCCACTGGGTTTCCACAGCATGCAGACCATACACACTGAATTTGTAATGTGAGGTCCGAGCAGACTCCCTTAATCTAATCAACTCTAAAATACTTGCTTTAGAGGGCTAATAGCCTCTTGAAGAAACTTGGGGATGTTCCACATTTCATTTACATGATGGATGAGATGTGAAAATGGATTAAGTGGTAGATGAGCACCTTGGGACTGAAAGGAAAATGATCTCAGAGCTTGTCTACATCCCAGCTACTTCAGCTGAAATGGGAAGTGGACCCAACTCCATGTTATTAGAGTAGCTCTTGACAGAGCAAAGAGTAATTCTGCTCCTTTGGTTCATGCAGGGGTTATCCCAGTTCTCTTGGGTTCCTGGTGCCATGCCCTCACTCATCAGTCTCCTAGTTCAGGGATTTGAGTGCCACTGATTGGCATCCTTATATTTTCTCTTTAGCTTGGCAACTTGGGGGGGGGGAGACACCATTTAGCATGATTTCTTCAGCCTATGAGTGTTATTTCATGTCCTCTGCTCCTCGGGTTGGTGAAAAGGTGAGCCTAAACCTTGTAATACATTTGCACATCATAGAAAAACCAAGTCTGCATATCAGAATTCACAGCAGTAACTTGGCACAACTTAAGTGAACTACAATGCCTCTATGGCTCCCTTTTCTATTTAATTAATCCAGTCCTCCATTCTCTTTAGACAGAACTGCTACTGTGCAGTGGCTTATTTGGATTGTACCTACAGGCTCCCTGGACTACACAAGGTCCACTTTTGCTTAGTTAATTCTTTCATTGAATGTGTTACAATCTGAGGGGATTAGATTGCTATTTCCACCCCCTCCAACTCTCTTGACATGTCCTAGTTCAAGTGCCTGCCTTCAAAAGAACTTTTTCAAGGTTGTTTTTTTTAAACAGATGAGTAATTACCAGTTTAGCTAATTTAATTCAACAAAGCTTTGTGAAGGCTTACTAAAATCAAGGGAGAGTGGATGTACTACACATTAAAGAAATATATAAAGGGAAGGGAAAGAGTCAAAAGAAATCTTAAAAGGTAAATATATCCAAGCAACTGTAAGGAGCCAAATGATGATGAAGTGCTTATATTCTAACAGGGGAAAAAGAGAAAAGTGTCCCATTAGAATCTCCTTGTTTTCAAATAGTCAAAGAGGCAGTTAAATAACAGGTTAGCCAGGCTTCCAACAAAGCCTGAACCTCTTGTGTATTACTGGTTATGTGGAAGGAGATGTGTCTGCTGATTGGCAGAAAGAATGCTGCTTAAATGAGTAAAAATTGTTGTTAGTTCTCCAAATTCTTAAGCAGAAAGACATTGAGGGAAAATCTGAAGACATATAGGGGAAACTGAGCTTCAACATGCTCCTTATTTTCAGCTTGTCTCTCTTGAGACTGCTAGGATGGATCTTTTAGGTGAGACTGGACCTTCACTCTTGTCTTGACATGAGATTGAATCTCACTGCCAGCTGAAGACCTCCTTCACTCTTGTGTATTTTCTGTTATATTCTAATCTGTAAAGTGTCTCCAATTTCTATTTGCTGAGTTTTCTTTTTCTTAATGGATTTACTCGTTATTCTCCATTTATGATGGTCTATTGTGTAACCAGTGTTTAACGGCAGGAGGAGTCATGTTGGCAAATATAAGCTAAGGACTACCTTTCCCATTAATTCTCTAATGGTACCATAAAAAGGAATATGGAATAAAAAGGTTCTAAGCCTTGTGGCACCAATGGGATTTTCTAGCCCCTTCCTTTCAGCTAACATGCTGACAGAACAGGTACATGGGTCTCCTATTATCTTCAGAGTGGGACACACCTCAGACCATTTCTACCCATGACACCCATCCATGTCTATACATTTAGACAACCCAGGTGGACATATCCATCTTACATATACAAATATTGGAATTGAGCATAGCTGTGTCTATTTTGTTGATTTTAAGAGAAGGAAGAAAAAGAGAGGAAAGGTGATATAATAAGAAAGAAGTGGAAGGAAGAAAAAACAATTTACTATTTCACATAATTGTCATGTTTGAAAAGAGTATATTAATATGAAGCCAGGGGTGGGGGAGTGGGCATATGATCAACTTCACTCATATGTTTATCAGAAAAAGGAGGGTAAGGTTGAAAATACACAGAAACACAAGTTTTGCATAAAAATATATTAAACACAACAAGAAAATAGGCAGAGGAAGAGAGAGGGAGAAGCAGGATTTAAGAGAGAGGACAGGGGGCAGCTAGGTGGCACAGTCAATAAAGCACCAGCCCTGGAGTCAGGAGTACCTGAGTTCAAATCTGGCCTCAGACACTTGACACTTACTAGCTGTGTGACCTTGGGCAAGTCACTTAACCCCAATTGCCTCACTAAAAAAAAAAAAAGAGAGAGAGAGAGGGAGGGATGGAGGGAGGGAGGGGACAGAATTGGGAAAGGTATAATTGCAAACAAAATAAGCACCAACTTTACAGGGTTGATCATAAAGGGGTGATTAAACAGAGAGAAATCAATTTTGAAAACTGTGGATTGGAGTGTGAGCTTAGTGAAGAATGAGGAATAGAGGAGTAAGAACAGACCATTTCAATTACATGTCACTAGTGCTGATGAGTGTTCAGGCAGCTAAGTGGTGTGGTGGATGAAATGCTGGGCCTAGTCAGGAAGACTTGAATTCAAATCCAGACTCAGATATCTACTAGCTATGTGACCCCTGGACATCTCACTTAACTTCTATATGCCTCAGTTTTATCATTTATAAAATTAGAATAATAATAGTACCCACTTCCCAGGGTTGTTGTGAGGATCAAATAAGATAATATTTGTAAAGTTTTTAGCTCAGTGTCTGATGCAAAAATAGGAACTTAATAAATGCTTATTCCCTTCTCTTTCCTTCCAACCCTCATATCACTCCTTCTCTTTTTCAACCTCTTTCTTCTTTGAAAAAAGATGAAAGCAGTGGATAAAGAGGAAAAAAATCACATAAGTATACATTGTCTTTGCAATAAAAACAGAGGTATAAATGAAAGATGTACATTGTTACCATTATTACTTGATATTTTTTCAAGAAAAATAAGCAATAACAATAAAGTAACAGGGAATGGGTGTAAGGAAAGAGGACAGAGAATCATTGATTTTTGCAGATTATTCAGGTTTTAGATAACTATAAGGAATAAACTAAAGTTAATTGAAACAATAACTTCAGTAAAGTAGCAGGATAGAAAGTAAATATAGGCAGCTAGGTGGCACAGTGGATAAAGCACTGGCTTTGGATTCAGGAGGACCTGAGTTCAAATCCAGATTCAGACACTTACTAGCTGTGTGAACTTGGGCAAGTCACTTAACCCTCATTGCCCTGCCTAACCCCGCCCCCCTGCCCCAAAACCTAAAAAAAAAGTAAATATAGAAAATAGAACAATTTTTCTGTATACTACTAAGAAACACCAGTAGGATGAAATAGGAAAAAAACACACATTTCTTTAAAAAAATCTAAAGAATGCATAAAATATCTGTATCTATCTACTACATCATATGAGGACTATGTGAATAAAACTACAAAACATTTCACAGCAATAAAGATAGCCTTACATAATTGGAAATATGTTAGTTGTTCCTGGTGTGGTGGTGCCAAAACGATAAAGAAATAACAATAGTGCCTAAATTATAGTCGACTCTATAGCAAAATACCAAAGGTTATTCCATATAACTAGAAAATTATTTTATCAATAATAGTTAAAATGTATATCATATAAATATATAATTAACATCTTTAAATCAAGAAAAAGTCAAGAATGTTGATGGGAATAATGAAAAAATAAGATAAGAAGAAAGGGGCCCTAGAAGAACCAGACCTCGACTTTTACTACAAAGTAATTATCAAAACTATGTGGTCCCGGTTAAAAAACACAACTGAAGTAAAATAGATTACGAATGTAAGCACCAGGGCAACAAAATACAGTAACATAGTCTTTCATAAAACTAAAGTAATGACTCTCTATTTGGCTAAAATTACTGGGAAATTAGAATGTAGTCTGGAAGAAATTAGGGCAGCCTAACATGATAGCTTATAATTGTCAAACAAACTAGAGAGGAACATGGAAGGAAATGCCATTCTTAACTATTGACAGGAGACAAGTACTTGACCAAATGAAGGATAGATGATCACAAGTTTTCTACAAAAAAAAAAATTAATACAGTCAGAAGAGAAAAGAAGCTATTTACTATGGAAAATTGTCACAGAAAGTTTTTCCTCTTAAAAGTCTGATGACTGAGATGTATGAAATCGATATAAATATAGGAGAACCATATTTAAAAAGGCTTTAAATCACCAATTACCTGTTTTAATTTACATTTCTTTTATTAGCTCTCTGTCAAATTCTCAAAGTTCAGAGCATATAGAGAGCTTTGAATTTGTATCCCTGATGCCCAGCAGAGTGCTTGACATATAAGAAGTATTTAATAAATGTTCGTTGATTGACTGGTTTGTTTGTGTTCTGGCCCTGTGTTTTCACTGTTGAAGGGTACTTCCTGATGAGGAAACTCCTTCTGTCAATGCAGCTTAGCAACTCTTCTGTGGCTTTTCTTTTTTTGGCAGGACAACGAAGGCTAAATGACTTGTCCAGGGTCACACAACTAGTAAGTATCAAGTGTCTGAGGCCGGATTTGAACTTAGGTCCTCCTGAATCTAGGGGTGGTGCTTTATCCACTGCACCACCTAGCTGCCCCTTCTTCTGTGACTTTTAATCTTATGGAGGGTTGTCTGAGACAAGGAGAAGGTAAGTGACTTGTCCATAATTATAGAACTAATATGTCAGGTACAGAAACTGATCCCAATGCCAGACCCAATCCATTATACACTGTATTATGCTGCCTCGACTTTGTTTCAGATTTACATTTGGGGAACCTTTGTTCCTTAGAGTTTGTACCTTGTAATCATATGCTCCAAAATATTCATCTCATAGATACTTCCTAGGATTAATCTTTCTAAAATGCTTCAAGATAAAGTATTTCACATGCAACTGCATTAGGGATGCTAGGACAAAGGGCTAGGTTAACAGTGATGGAAAAACCAGATGGAAATTCTCACTGGATGGGAATTTCATTGCTTTCTCTGTTTTGGCATTAAAAGAGAAGCTATAGACTGGCTTGACTGTAACAGAGAACTGAGATGAAATGGCATCCCACCCTTTCTGTGTGAAAAGGAGCGAGATATAAAGCAAAGAGCACTGGATTTGGTTTTAGGAGAATTCTGTTTGAATGCCGGCTCTGAAATCAACCAATTAATAAGAACTTATTAAGCACCTCTTGTGTATCAGCCATCCAGAGGCAGCTGGGTGACTCAGTGGATGGAGCACTGGGCATGAAGTAAGGAAGACCTGAGGTCAAATTTGGACTCAGACACTTACTAGCTGTGTGACCCTGGGCAAGTCACTTAACCTCTGTCTTCCTCAAACCACTGGAGAAGGAAATGGAAAACCACTCCAGCATCTTTTCCAAGAAATCCCCCAAGACAGTATTGACATGCTATGGTGCTTAGAAGTATTGGACATGACTGAGCAAGAACAACATACCAGCTACAGGGCTAGAAGGAGAAACAAAGGGGAAGTGGAAGGGAACAGAATGGGAAGGACAGGGGAATCTAAAGTACACCCTCAGTTTGGGGAGATTGGAGAGAAGGTTATGGCAAGGCAGAAGAAGTTAGCCGTCCATCTTTTAGCTTCCTATTTAATTATTCTTGGCAATAATGGGCTCAGTTCTGTTGTTTCTATGCTTCTGAAGAGTGACAAATACTACTGGTGCCCTCAGAAATTAACACACAAAGACAAAGTTTAGATTATCTTGCTCTACTTACATCTTCGACATAATGGGAACAATACTATTTCAACTACCTACTTTGCAGGGTTAAGCTAAAAAAAAAGTGCTCTGTAAAAACAAAGTGTTATTAGGAAACACAAGTTTCTATAATTTTCCTTATTGCACAGAATTCTCAAGAAACAATGCCTGGCACCGATTCCAAAGCATGGGTCTTGCAAAAATGCTTTTAAGCTCCCCCTACTGTGCTGGGTTTATTTTACCTAAGTGTCCTTTAAATTTCCAGTGCTGAGATATTCACTCCCATTCATTTCTCAGGCCTGGTTTTGGTATTACTTTCCCTTGGGCTTTGCTTCTGTTTTGATACTAGGAGATTCCTTCAGTACATGAATCCTGCCAGCCTATGTTCCCACAAGACAGAAGGAAAGTTATATATTTGGTTTAAATTAAAGCTATGTTAAAATTATTTTCAGAGGAAGCAAAATTCATTACATAGCTGAGACGTCTATTCAAGTGGTTGTTTGGGGGTAAATAGGTAGAACGAAAGCATAACTCAAATGATTCCTTTATTAACTCATTAAAATGTAAAATGATAAAAGAAAATGAAATAAAATGTAATAAAATCACTATATAAACTAGGATTGTTTTTAATTAGGACTTAAATAAACCAGAGCATCTCTTCCATTGGAGAAAAATACATTTAAAAAACAAACAAACCTGTTCCACAAAAAGCTATCCATTTGTGCTAGAGTATTATTATTTTTCTGTCTCCTGCCATAAATATGTGTGTTTAAATCCCTGTCAACATTGTCTTAGACTCATTATTTACTCACTCCCCCTACCAATTGTATTTACCTCTTATTGGCATACAATATGAACATATGTTAGTCTCAGGACTCCTTCAAGGCCATGGATTCGCAAGATTTAGAGATCAAACAGACATTAGAGATTATCTCAGTCCCTTTTTTCCTCTCCTCCCCATCTCCACTCATTATACAAATGAGGAAAGTAAGACTCAGAGATTAAGAGACAACTCAGTGTCACACAGGTGGGGAGCCCCAGAATTAGAATTCAAATACAGGTTTTTGGACTCACAAATCATTGATCTTTCAATTCCATTTCACCATTGTTTCTTTACAAACGTATAATAGACAGAGATCATGTCCACCTTGTCCTTGTTATTGCTTCACACACTGATATGAGCTGTTCAATATTTTAGGGCAGCTCGGTGGTGCAGTGGATAAAGCACAGGTCCTAGAGTCAGGAAGACTCAGCCTCCTGAATTCAAATCTGTCCTCAGAAACTTACTAGTTCTGTGACCCTAGGCAAGTCACTTAACCCTGTTTGCCTCACTTTCCTCATCCATAAAATGAACTGGAGAAGCAAATGGCAAAGCACTCCAGTATCTTTGCCAAGAAAATCCCAAAAGGGATCATAAAGAGTTGAACATGAATAAACAACAACAACAAAATTCAATATTGCTAGTTGAATGACACTAGCCAAAGATGCTTGTCCAATCTTGATTATATTAAAAATCTAAATACTTTGGGAAGATGCCAGGGATAAAAAGGAGATAGAGAAGGGGGGTGATGGCCTAAGTGCTGAAATGAGAGTTTCAGATGATTTCTAATGATACTGCAGGGCTATGGAGAGAGAGTCCTGTTTTGGCACCGGGACAGCCCTTGGAATTTGGTTAGTTTATCTTGGTGCTTTCATGCTACCCCTCTCACCCAATCCTCTCTCGGTCTACTGCCAGCCTGCAAGGTGGATTCTAATCTTAAGTTCTAAAGCATCTTATAAGATATTAGCTGATAAGCACTTAAAATATGACCCTTCACAGGAATTTTTGAATTTTCAGAGGAGACTGTTAACAACCAAAACGCTAAGTTTGAGAGAGATGATCACTTTGATTGCTCCTTATCACAACATATATCATAGGGATAGAGGAGGATTTTGGCTCATTGCTCTGGAAAGACTGCCAAGAAACTGATGCAGGCTAGTTAGACTGAGACTCTCTCCCCAGAGGGGGTTTTCTATAGATAAAAAGAGCTAGAATGACTGATTATGAGTGCAGCCCCTAATATCAATGGAATTCTGCCAATGCTTGTTTCTATCCTTAGGTGGTGTAGTCACAATTGGTACATTCAGGGGTGAATGGGTCTGTTTTTCACTTGATTGGTCCCTTTGTAAAAGGCCATAGTTTTTTTGTCTATCCCAGCATGAAATTCACCAGTCTCTGAATGTCCAGCCCTCCTAGCTAACATTCTAAATTGGCTTATAGTCTGGATTAGGCTATAATCATAAAAGTAGCTACATTCCTCACAATCAGTACAATACTTTGAAGGGTGGTGGTACTGCAGAAACAGGTCTCCTTGCATGTTTCTTTGTGCAACTGAATATCATTTGTAGGCTATTCACAAATCCAATAATTAGAGTAGAGGTGGACATGACTGCTTCAGATCCTTGAGATTTTGGATTGTGTGTGAGTGTGAGCGTGCGCGCGCGCGCACACACACACACACACACACACACACACACACACACACACACACACCAAAATCAAAGGAAGGCAGATGCTATTTCATCAGAAAGTAAGTACAACACTGATGTGAATGGTCATATATCTACTATGTCACTCCATGACTTATTTATTTCATTTTATCTTTTCAGATAATTCTAATGATTCTATGAAACCAGATCACAGGAAATAAAAGTGCAATGATTTCTAGTTCAATCACAAATTATTATAGAGTTGGAAGGGACCTTAGTTAATACACAGGTTATATATCTCATCACCTTGGTCAATTCAATAATTCATTCAATATCTACTGTTCAAAGGACACCAGGCCCTGCTGTGGGGAAGCAAAGGGATATAGTCTATTCCTTACCCTTCAGCTAATAATCCAGTTGGAGATACAGTATTCATAGGAAGAGAGCTATATCAGCTGAAACTAAATATGCTCTTTTGGAATAAACACTGCCATGACTTCGAGTTATGAGATCTAAATTTTAATACTGAATGAAACATATACTGGCTATCTGATTTTCAGCAAGTCACAATTTCTCATAGCCCCAATTTCCTTATCTATAAAATGGTGAATATACTGTCTACCTTATAGCTAAGGACAATTGTTGTTGCAAAGAAAACACTATATAAAATTAAGTCAATGATTGGCTAATCTGGTTTCAAAAATATTCAAAGCCCTGGCAACTTATCCTCACACTTTTGTTCTGAGTCAAACCTGAATCATTTTTGTGGCATTTTAAACCATTTATGTTACCTAAATATTCAAAAGATCTACATTTCAGTGTTGTAGATGAGTGATGTCTAACTCAAATCAAAGTCACCAAATATGGGCCATTAAACTGTACATAAAGATAATAGCAGCAAGAAGCCTATTCCACTAGAAAACCACATATTAACATTTTCTATGTTCTATTGTACTATTTATTTTGATAAATATTTCCCAATTACATTTTAATTTAGTTCAGCCACAGTTAGGAGTGTTACAAGCTTTAGTGTGCCCTTTGGGCTATAGGTTTGGTAACTCTGGTATAGATTCTTCCTCCACAAAGGATTCATGAGTTGCTAAATCCAGAACAATCTGTCACATGCTGACCAATGTACTGGTGATGGGCTAAGCTGCTCTTCTGATAACATTCTGTCCCTTGGACCATATTTTCCTATGTTGTATAGCTCTGTAGTTTATACTCTCCTGGTAGGTATAATTCATGAACTCAGGTTTACCATCATGGCAAGATGAGGTATCCCAGGAGGAAAATCAAGCCCTTTTCATTCTTACTTTGTGAAATTGTCTAGAGAAACATTGTTTTCAAAAATTTTGAAAAAAAAAAAAAAACCCAAACCCAGTGATTCTTTCACTTTCCTTTTCCTAGGCTGTCATCATTAACATGTCTCCCACAAAGTCACTTAAACTGTATTAACAGTCTATGATCAGTCTCTGGAATTGTCATCCTAAAAAGGGAAAAGAACTTTAGAATTGCTAGACCCCACCGCCCTCCCCCTGAAAGAAGCCCTGTGCCCTGTGCTTGATGCATATTTCAAGACTCACTGATTAGTGGTGAGGTTTGATTTTGAACAGAGACAAATAGAAGCCAAACACAAGAGGGTGAGGAGTGTATAAATATAATCTGAATTCAACTAAACTGAAAACTTTATGAATCCAAGACCTCCATTATTCCTCTTTATGGTCTTTCCCTTTTCTCTATTAAAAATAATGCTTTTCTTGGCTTTATATACAGAAGCAGCAAGCTCTCTTGCACTATCTCATCTCCTTACCAGACATTTCAGGAACTCACTAACTAAAAAAACAAAAAACAAAAAACAAAAAATCACATGAAATCGCTCAAGAATTTTCATCAGTCCCATTAGAGATCATTGAATTGCTTTTGATAAAAATATTCCCTTGCCTGACCTGCCTTGAAGAAATGAAGCAGGCCATGGAGACAGGCTGATTGCTCGTGGGATGTGAGAAGGCCTTCCTTTCCTCAAGATGTTTCTGGGTTTCTTTATCACAAAGAAGATGAAGGGGAAAGTTCAGCAGTAGCTGTCAGTGTCTGCACACCAAGGGGGTATACCCTTGTGTCATAAGAGTCAAGTTTGGGATAAAGGCCGGAAGCTAAGGATAGAGAAGTGCTGTATTAAAACACCCAGCATCCCAGATAGCACCTAACCAGCACAGAAGAGGTAGGAGGGGAAAATAAAGACAGAAAGTTGAGAATCACAGAACATTAATGCTTGAATGGTGTTCACAGTCTTTTTTGTCTGTTCTTGACCTCTTAGGGAGTCTGGTGAAGCCTTAGGACCCTTGTCAGAATAAAATATGCCCTTTTTTGGGGGGTGGGGCAATGAGGGTTAAGTGACTTGCCCAGGGTCATGCAGCTAGTCAAGTGTCTAAGGCTGCATTTGAACTCAAGTCCTCCTGAATCCAGGGCCAGTGCTTTATGCACTGCACCACCTAGCTGCACCCCAGAATAATATTCTTAATAATATTCTTAAATGCATACAATAAAATAGAATTATCAAGGAAACTAATTATGTTGTAATATAATTATTGAAATATTCAACCAAGGTTGAATTCTCTGGTTAAGGACACTGACTGGATAGTTGAACCCCTTCATTTTACACATGGGAAAACCAGTACTCTGAAATACTCTGAAATCATGATGAGATAAGGTATCCCAGAAGGGTTGAAATGGAAAAACAAACAAAAAAACAGCTCCTTTCACCTTTGCTTTGCTAAGTTGTCTATAGAAACATTTTCTTTTAAAGGGTTTTTAAAAAGTCAACTAAGTGATCCTTTAGCTTTCCTTTTCCCAAGCTAAGTCATCATTAATACGTTTGGATTACTATCCAAAGACCACATAGCTAAGTTAGTCAGAGCCCAGATCTGAACCGAGGTGTTCTGATTACAAGGTGACAAACACTCTATATTCTACTATACCACATGTTTCCCAAACATGTCTCAGTCTTCAATTTGGCCAGGACTCAAATGCTAATCAAATCTTGCCCAGCCATTTCGTACTATTGCTGATCCCTGATACTTCCCCATAAATATTTGGGAATTATTGAGGTCTACATATTGCCTAGAAAGAATAACTAAGTAAAATGATGTGCAAACAGTCTTCCACAAATACTGTAGCAGGGCTTCAAGACTAGCAAATTGTTAAGCTCACAGACCATTGAATTACTCCATACTAACACTGCCAGAAGTGATTTGTAAAATGGAAGAGTAAGTTGCCCCTTTTCGGCAGAAGAGGAAGTACTATAGTGTGTGGAGAGTAGATACAAGGAGACCATTCTTTCTAGGAATTCTTAGGGAGCATACTTCTCTTTTCTCTTTACCACAAGAGTCTCCTAACAGGGTTTGAATGAATGCTAGGTTTGAAGCCGTAAGAAACATTTCTGCCCAAATGTTGCTGTATCTGCTACAAGGGCTGCTTAGGCAGTGACGGTACTTCCTTTAGCTGTTGCCTCTCATCTTTGCCAATTAGGTCAAGACATTTGGAGGTTTTGAATGCTTCTCTGGAGGAGTCAGGTGGATTCTTGGCTAGTTGAACAACCTTATCCAATGAGGGGTAGGGGTAGGAGAAAAGTCATGTGTAAATCTTAAAACCGTATACAGCCCTGAGCTATTATAGCCTGGTGCAGAGCAAAGTCTGTGATTTGGCTACTTGCTGCACAAGATATGACCTATGTGACCATGGGGAAGTCATAGGGTCAAAGATTTAGAGCAATCTGGGACTTCTGAAGTCATCTCTTCCCTTTTTATAGATGAGGAAGCTGAGTTTGCAATAAGAAGAATGACTTGCCCAAGGTCATAAAGGTAGTGACAGCTCTCTGGGCCATCTGTAAAATGATGACTTTGGAATAGGTGACCTTGTAATTCTTCATCACTTTCATCCTGTTACTGATGAAGGTCTTTATACCATGCTGGAGAGAGGTCATTAGGGCATACTGCAGGGTTAAATGACAAAGTGCTGAGGTTCTTAACAGGAGATCCACTGACTTACTCTGTGGACAGATTTCATCCATGGACTTGAATGGAGGAAAAAATACATTCTTATTTACACTAATACCTACTTGATGATAGGCATTTCCTTCAATTATTTAAAGGCACTGTTCTTAGAAGGTGTCTACAGGTTTTGCTAGACTGCCAAAGGGGTTCATTACACCAAAAAGGTTAAAAACTCCTGGCATATGGGGCAGCTAGGTGGCACAGTGGGAAAAGCACTGGCTCTGGATTCAGGAGGACCCGAGCTCAAAACCATCCTCCAACACCAAACACTTACTAGCTGTGTGACCCTGGGCAAGTCACTTAAACCCAATTGCCTCACCAAAAACCAAAACAAAACAAACCAAAAAAACCCCAACAACTCCTGGCATAGGAATATTGGCCATAGAGTTAGGAAGACCTAGGTTCAAATCCTGCCTCAGACACTTACTAATCTTTGTGACCTTAGGCAAGTCACTTAACCCTTTTCCAACTCCATTTCTTCATCTACAAAATGAGGATAATAATGGCACCTACTTCACTGGGCTGTTGTAAGGATCAAATTAAATCATGAACATAGTTATTTGCAAACTATAAAGCTCCATGTATATGTCAGTTGTCATTATTAGCCTTGTCCTATTTAATATTTGTACCAGTACTTGGGTGAAAAGCTAAAAGCCATGTTTGTCAGCTTGGCAGATGAATCAACCAGAGTTGAAAGAGAATGTTAAAAGAATAGATAACAAAAGCAAGATTCAAAATGATCTTGGCAGACTGAAATGTTAGAAGAGAAATAGACCTCTGCCTAGCAAAAAATGTTCCATGTACAGGTAAGATCTAAGCAATTTTTATTTTACTTTATGGTTCCAAAATGCAGGGCCAGCTCTGAGCAAAAATGAGATGCAAAAAAAGCTCATCTTTGGGGAAGCCTTCCATCTTTCTCTGTCCCCATCACAGATATAATCTTATACTCAACATTGTAACGATTGGAATAATGCCACCTGCTGGATACTTACTGTAGAGGAGTTCTGCCCATGAAGGGAAGGTCTTTGAGGGCAAGACCAGGAGTCAGGAAGTGACGCGGGCTAGTGGGAGGAGGAAGGAAGAGACTGGCGCTCAGGCTCGCTCTCTTTCCTCTGGACTCTGGTGGAGAGCAGAGCTAGAAATGTGCTCTCCCTTTAATAGATAGGAATCTAGGCCTTTTTCTCTCTCTTTACCAAATTCTTATTCTCCTTAATAAATGCTTAAAAGTCTAACTCTTGCTAAAGTTTATAATTTATTGGCGACCACTCATTAGATATTTTAGACAGACAAGCTAGAATTTTAGCCCTTAACAGATGGCTGACCACGAAGAGGAAAGCTAACCCTCAGTCTTCTTCTGATCTGCTGGTTGGGTAAGAAATTTCCCCTCCCTCTCCCTTTAACTGCTAAGTACTGGTGTACTGGCTGTGTTTTCCCTTTAAATTTTTTCGAATGGACCTTTTAAACTCCCTAATTATCCTATTTTTGATTTTAGTCTGTTTAACCAGACAAATGGGAGATAAGATCATGTTAATGCTTTGTTTTTGTGGATTTTCTATTTTTCTTTTTATTTTTGTTAAAAGAGCCAGCAACTTACTCACACAAGGAAATATCTCTCCCTCTCCCAACCATGCTTTTTCAGAGAAACCTGAAGAGATTCCCGCAGCTTTTCCCAGTTCTAACAGTAATTGTTGCTTTAATTTTGCATGCCTGGAGGCAATGACCCACCCTCTAGAAGCTTTTAATCCCCTAGCACCTGGAGGCAAAGTGGGGGAAGAGGAATCCAGGCCTGAGTTCAAAATCAAGTCTGATTCAAATTGTGCTGGTCCCTCCCCTCCTCTCCAGACCCCACCCTCTACTCCTCCTATGGCCAAGCCCATTGCTTCCCCTGCCTGGGAAGTCCAGAGATCTGATGCGCATGCTCAACTTTCTCTAACTACATTTGCAGCTTCAGGCTCAGCCCTTCCCCAGCCTGGCTGTGCTTCTGAGACAACCTTAGAAAACCCTTTAAATTCCAGATATGCTCGTTTTGTTCATAATTTTGCTAACCTGCTTTTGTCTTTAATTAGTAATCTTATAAAGCATTTGTATGGTGAAAAGAATGACAGACAATATAGAGGGGTTAAAGAAGAAAAACTTAAGCTGAATAAGAATGACAATCATCACCATAGTTCAAGACTCCGCTTCTTTTGCCATGGAAGGGTATATATTGTACAGAAATGTAGAAGTAAGCAGCAAGGTATTGATATGAGTATTGGGGATTTTAGATACCGAAATCAGAAGTGTTCTGAATTCACTCAGAGTATTAATGTCAGTTCAGAGGTTACATAGGATTTCTATGCTATTACATCTACATTTTGAAATTAATGGTATGGGTTTATTTTCATGCTTTTGAGATTGTGTTTTATACTTAGTTTTTAAAACAAGGAGAATATTTGTAAAAGCTTTTTATAGTCATGTGATCAAGTTTATATTTTATAATACTCTTATTGATATTAAGTTCATATTCATTTAGATTTCCTTAGTTTGAATTTCACTGTCTTTTATTGTTCCATGTGTATTTTCTTCTATTCATTTGTCTATCTAATTTTGAAACATTGCAAGATGGTTTTGATTTTATTATACAATGTTAATTCTAGGAGTATTGTGCTCCCATATTCTGAGTTGTTTGTTTTTGTTTTTTTTCCTCAACTGATTATTTGATCAAACTCTTTAAAGCATTTCCCTGGCAAATTGGTTGCCATGGCAAGTGTAAATTGATTCTAGAAGTATTATTTTTGATAAGCATATTCCCCCCCCCAAAAAAAAAAGAGGGGAACATTTGTAAAAGTTTTCTTTTTTCAAAAAAAAAAAGTTCTTTGAGATTCTGTTGTGCTTTAACTTGTATTTAAGTATGTTCTGATTTTTCACAAAAGTAATTGTATACTAAGTAAAAAAAAAGGGTATTATTTGAAATTGTTGCATAATTATATATTATATTTTGAGTCAAGATGTATTCACATTTTTTGCAATCATTTATTATCCTCAATTTTAAATCCATATGAGACTTGGATTATGGGAACTTATCATTTAAGACATTAATTGCCTTTATTCTGAGTTATCAGATGCCAGTTGGCCAAGGTGCCATCCAATCACAAGAGGAATACATATTGCTCAAGGAGCAGACACTGAACTGTCACATGAGGGGAGACATGCATGAAGTCAAGGTATGGTCAAGGGAACGGCTTTTGACAAATGTTGAGGTTGGATTCTCTTGGTTTAATATTTTATACTCTTTTTCCCCACAATATTGTACAGATGGCTGGAAGTATTGATCCCACCCATCTCACTTCTACACCTGGCTTCTATGCTCCCTCCTATATGCCTGATGCCATGGACATCTCAATCCCATGCATCTGATTAAGTCTGACTCAGTTTCCTCCAATATGTTCGGTGGCATGGACATATATTCCATCCACCTATTTTAGACCTGGCATACTGCATGGGCAGTATATATTGCTCAAGTGTGGGAATGCTCATATCCCATCATTTCTCTGTTCTTTTGTGGTAACCCCCATAATTATCTCAGGTGTCATGATAAATACAGTGTTGAATTTGGCCTTGACACCTGTTACCAATTATATTAGATTTTTTAATTTCTCATAATGGCATGAGGATAATTAGGCAGATGATGCAAAAAGTGATAAAACAAAGATAAAAATTATTTTTATTAATTAATATTGCAGCAATTGTCTTCTCAATTACCCTCCATGAGGGGGGACTATAGTAATATTATAATTTTAAAGAATGTTTTAATTTTTGTTTTATTATATGTTTCATGTGTAACAACTAAGATTCTGAATTCCCTTAGACATGTTTTTGAGAACTTTCATTGTTTGATTTGATTATTGACAAAGCTATTTTAAAGTTGTGTTAAGCTCAATTTTGTAGGAAATTTTCCTGGCTGATTACCAGCATCCACACATCAACCCCTGAAAAGACTTCCATTCCACGACTACACCTAGAGGACATCTGAGAAAAGACTTTCAGAGACTTTAAATGAACAGTTTTGATTTGTTGTTTTTGTTGTTTTTTTCCCTTTCTGTTATAATATATACCATCTGTAACATGTATTCTCTGCAGAGGCCCTCCCTTTGCAAGACTAATGTCAAAGCGTCGGTTCATGAGGACAAAAAAAAATCGCCCCTCTGGACAAAACTTTCCTCTCTTCCTTTTCTATATTGTTGTTCACATATTATTAGTTAGCAATAGTTATTATATTCTTTTTACTGTTCCGTCAAGGAAACATTTTGTTTCTTGAGGAACAACAGGGGGGACTGTAACGATTGGAATAATGCCACCTGCTGGATACTTACTGTAGAGGAGTTCTGCCCATGAAGGGAAGGTCTTTGAGGGCAAGACCAGGAGTCAGGAAGTGACGCAGGCTAGTGGGAGGAGGAAGGAAGAGACTGGCGCTCAGGCTCGCTCTCTTTCCTCTGGACTCTGGTGGAGAGCGGAGCTAGAAATGTGCTCTCCCTTTAATAGATAGGAATCTAGGCCTTTTTCTCTCTCTTTACCAAATTCTTATTCTCCTTAATAAATGCTTAAAAGTCTAACTCTTGCTAAAGTTTATAATTTATTGGCGACCACTCATTAGATATTTTAGACAGACTAGCTAGAATTTTAGCCCTTAACAACATCAATTTGTTGTTTTTGGAGAATCAGAAAATCTAAGAATTGCAGAGGCCCACAGAAGACCAGAACAACTTATATTTTAGCAAACATTTTCTCTACAGTATCACTGATGGGTAACCATTGTTAAGGGCTAAAATTCTAGCTAGTCTGTCTAAAATATCTAATGAGTGGTCGCCAATAAATTATAAGCTTTAGCAAGAGTTAGACTTTTAAGCATTATTATTATTATTATTATTATTAAGGAGAATAAGAATTTGGTAAAGAGAGAGAAAAAGGCCTAGATTCCTATCTAT
Source organism: Dromiciops gliroides (assembly GCF_019393635.1). Taxonomy (NCBI): domain Eukaryota; kingdom Metazoa; phylum Chordata; class Mammalia; order Microbiotheria; family Microbiotheriidae; genus Dromiciops; species Dromiciops gliroides. Next base: position 79,562,375 of record NC_057865.1, on the reverse strand, counting down.
TAAAGGGAGAGCACATTTCTAGCTCCCTTCTCCGCCAGAGTCCAAAGGAAAGACCTAGAGACCGAGCGCCAGTCTCTTCCTTCCTCCTCCCACTAGCCCGCGTCACTTCCTGACGCCAAAGAAAAGACTCCTGGTCTTGCCCTCAAAAACCTTCGCTTCATGGGTGGAACGCTTCTACAGTAAGTCTCCAGCGGGTGGCGTCATTCCAATCGTTACACCATGCAGCCTCAGTTTGAAACTTCAGGAAAAGGAAATCTATTGCTGTTCAGTACAGTCAGTTTCACTATTCTACAGCTCGACCTATTAGAAATATTGTCTTTACTTCAAGCTATTTCTGCTCATTCCTATTAAAATTGTCAATGGTGAAGGCCTTACATTTTTCAATACTAGACTTCTTTTCATGTTAACAAGAGACAACCGATGATAATGAGTGATGATACAACTTACAAAGAGAAATAAATATGTTTTCTTCTTGTGTACAATAGTTAGAATTATAAGTTAACTACTACACAAGGGTTGGTTGTAAGGGGCTTAAGAAGCATGATATCATCCTACAGGTAGTTAGGGCATCATCATCTCCATTTTATAGAAGATGCAGACAAGCTCTGAAAGATTAAGTCCTATAGCTCATTATATTTTGAATGGGAACTCAAACCCCAATACTGACTAGTATTTTTTTTATGATGAGTAAATCGTGTTGTCTCTCAAAAAGAAATATAAATTGTGTGGCCAGGGGGCGCAGTGGATAAAGCACTGGCCCCCTGGATTCAGGAATTCCTGAGTTCAAAATCGGCCTCAGACACCTTGACACTTACTAGCTGTGTGACCCTGGGCAAGTCACTTAACCCCCCATTGCCCTACAAAAAACCCCCCAAAAAACCAACAACAAAAAGAAAGATATGAAAACAAAAATTAATATGTTATGATAGGAAGTTGAGAAAATTTCTTTTGAAAGGTGGGCCAGAGACTCATAGTTAGAAGCAAAATAGTAGAATGGGTATCTATGTGTTCATATGGCTGGCTCTGCTCACCTTTATCCTCTCTGTAATTGGCTTGTTCTGCCAGTCTCTCTCTCTGTCTTCCTCACTCTCCTCCACTCTCTGACTTTCTCTCCCTGTCTGTTTCTAATATATACATACATACTTACAACGCACACACCCACACTCCATACCCCCCCACATATATATACAATGGAACATAATTATTTTAAATTAAAAACTATGTAAATAAAAGCTTTTAACACACACTATACTACACATATATATGAGAGAGATAAAGAGAAAGAATGGTGAGAGTGGGGGAGGGGAGGGAGAAAGAGGGAAAGAGAGAGAGAAAGGGGGAGGGGTGCGGAGAGAGGAGGGGTGCGGAGAGAGGAGGGAGAGAGAACCACCTAGTTTTATTTGACAATACAACCCGGATTGTGTTTTACTTGTCCTACATGGTACCACTTATGCCTTTACACCAGAAAACTCCTTAGGGCAGAGACTTTGTTCAGCAACAATTTCATCTATTATTCAGCGATCTCTTTTGTAGCTCTGGTGTCTTGTAGGTGATAAATTATATAATGAAACAGAATTCTGCTCACCATACAGTCTCAGAAATGAAAAAACCAAGATCAAATTCTCCCAGTTGGGGATCCACTGCAGGGGCATGCATAGTATCCTCTTTCTTTTTTCCCATCCCCCTTTTCTACCTCCTCTCGTCCTCTCCCCCCCCCCCCGCAAGTTCATTTCCCTTTTCTGTTCCCTCTCGTAGTGTAAAAGGTCGTTGCTTACTATGTTTTAACATTGGAATGGGGCATGCTTTTCTCAGTTTACTCTAGGTATGTTAATTATTGTACTGATTCTTGTCACCCTCAAGTTCCGTTATTAGATAGGCATCTTATTGCATTGGATGTAAGATCCCTGGGGAAAGCTAGGGAAAGAAAAAAGGTTTATAGTGCTGTCTGGTGAAAGGAAGACTCTTTGTTGTGTTGTGTTGCTTCTCAGTCTTTCCCACCTCACTCTACATCCACAGAATCCTTTGTATCCTTCCAAGTCTAGCTTTAGCTCTGCTCCGCCAAGAAGCCTTACATTCCATTTCTGCCTACATGCATTTTGGCTTTCTTCAACCTCCTATGGTGCTTGTCAGCACACATTTTGTCCTTTACTCATCCAAGTCTTCCGAAGAGGTTGGGAGCTATATTTTGTTCTCCTTTGTGCTTCCTTTAAGCTCGTACTTCTATAGGCGCTCAAAAAATATTGGTGAAGGGAATGAATGGTTTGGAATGTGCAAGACACGGTATTCTAAGAAGGGCATAAGATTCAATTTGAAGCACTGGGTATACAGTGCAACACAACAACAACAACAACACAATTTCTTCCTTTCACCAGTGTGATAGGGTATAGACAGGGTATTGTTCTTAAAGTCAGGAAGACCTACGATTAAATTCTCTCTCAGATACTTACTAGCCTTATGATCCTAGGAAAGTCATTGGAATTCTCTGAGCTTCCGTTTCTGTAGCTCAAAATTAATGTTACCCCTTACGACCTCTAAAGTTGCTTCTCGCTAGAAGTCTATGACCATATGCTGATACTTTGGAGGCAAAGGACCTGGGTTTGTATTCTACCTCTGCTACTTATCTCCTCTGTTACCTTGGGTAAGTCACTTAACCTTTAGGGACCTCAGTTTTCTTATCTATAGGATGCAACTCTTTGGTCACATCTTATATTTCTTCTGTATCCATTGTGATGCTTATTTAGTAGGGTGCTAGATAAACAATTGGTTCTCAATAAATACTTGTTGAATTTAACTTCTTCGCTCTCTATGATAGTTTTCTTGAAACTGATACCTAATTAAGAACAAAAGCAAGCTTGACTCAACATCATATGTGCTCTTAGTGTCTTTGTAAGCCCCATAGATGAAGTGACTTTAAATCGTAATGTCCTGAAAAACCTGTTTTCCATGTAGTTTATATATAAAAAATTGGTTCTAACGTCTACCCTTTTAGTGGGCAAAGTAATTGTCAGACCGCCCCAGTTTCTCAAAGGAGGAGTATAAGAATTAAAACAGTCCCTCTCCTGGTACATTTGTCAGACATTCACAGGTACCGACCACACATTTGCTTGGAAAATACACAATTATGTTTTTTTTTTAATCCCTGTTGAAACATATATGCCTATCATTTTTGGCAGACCCAAAATCTAATTTTCCAAAAGTAATAGTCAGAGACAGCTTAGGCCATTAATACAGTCCGAGTAAAAGGGCTGAGTAACCTTTAAAGAGTTTATCTTTTCAACAAGCAGAGTATATGCCTCCTAGCCCCCGCCAAGTCAATCTGTTAATGATTTTTTGTTTTCTGTGAGGAAAAGATCTTGGAGATCACCCAAGTCCAATGCCTTCATTAATTCATTCAGGATGGAGTGACTTTCCCCAAGTCACATCACTGATAAGAGGCTTCTCGATTCTTGGTAACAATTTCATAACTAGAAATTTTATTCAAAATTCCAAAAAGCCAACATTTTTTGTTTCAAAATTCACCTAAGTCAAGTGGTATAACAGGTTCCAACTGCTAAGGGGTAGAGAGATTCTCCCTTGCCCATGCAAAGAGACAGGCTGCTCAAGATGATGGTGCAACTGTCATTGCCAAAGAGGGTGGGCAGGGCAAGGCAGGAGCTCACTCTATTAACCCTCCCTCCTATTGGAGCTTTGCATGTGGCTTATTGTTTCCTTCAACATGTCTACAAACCTTTGTTACTTCTTTGTTGCTGTAAGAGATTGTGGTGCAGGGGGAAAACATTTTCAAGTTGGTGTTTGGAAACTTGAATTTGCTTTCCAGTTGTGCTCCTTACTACCTATGAAACTAAGGGCAAGTAACTCTGAGCAAGGATTCGGAGGAACGACTTTTGAATCCTGGCCTCTGTCACTTCCTGTCAGTCCCTGGCTCTTCAGCCTAAAATCAGGGATATAGCCGGGGGGGTTGACTTCTAACATCTTCTCTGGCTCTAAATCTATGATCTTATAACAACAACTAGGGATAACACCTAAATATTACTTAGAAATCCAAACTGTGTCACATTATATAACTAATCTCTTCTGTGCAATTCTATATAGACACTGACTCATGAAATCTTATTTTAAGGAGGGTTTTCAGAGGTTTGTTTGGTCCAACCAATTAGAAGAAATTGAGGTGGAATGTTATGCACAGAATGTGGGTTCTAGAAGGTACCATAGAAACTGTACAGTACATCAAACCTTATATTACAAGAGAGATGAGGAAAGTGAAAACCAAAATGTTTAAATGACTTGTCCAAAGTCACCTAGCCAAAAGGAGCAGTGTCAGAATTCGAATCCAATGCTCTCTGAACTTTAGGTTAAGAAGTTTTTGTAAGCTAGGTCATACTCCCTTAAGAATCCTTTTGCAGGGGCAGCTAGGTGGCACAGTGGATAGTGGAGTCAGGAATACCTGAGTTCAAATCCGGCCTCAGACACTTAACACTTACTAGCTGTGTGACCCTGGGCAAGTCACTTAACCCCAATTGCCTCACTAAAAAAAATAAATTAAAAAAATTAAAAAAGAATCCTTTTGCAAAAGAACATTTAAACTAGTTTAATTCACAAAATTCTTGAAAATAACATGACATATCTCACATGATTAAAAAGTCTATTGATTTAATGAGAGGAGAAAAAATATACTCCTCTTTCTCCCCCATTTTTTAAAAAAAAGCCTTTCCCTGAAAGTGATTTTTAAATTTACCACACAAAGATAACCATGTGTGTCCCTTACTACCTTTGGGATCCAAGACTCAATTTCTACACTTCTCAAGTAACTCCCAAGGGCTTATGTAGTAAGTGATAAATGGGTTGCAATTTGCGTTGGTGGAAGGTGTTCACACATGGGGAGTTCCCAATGCTAATGAAATTAGAGATTTTTCATGTATGAACTACTAATTCTAAAGGCCTGCTTTTCTGAGAAAAAAAAATCTGCTAAGATCTTTAGTAATGAGAATAATGTAGTTTGACCCGAGTATTCAATGACAATAATAGCTTTAGTCAGGAAATAAAAGCAATGGTCCAAGACTTTTACTCTTTGCATGTTTTTTTTTTTCCCTTTCATCCTAGCACTCTGAAAAATCCATGCTATGCCTCTCCATGTTGTAAAAGGAGGGCGGAAAAGCAATCTTAACCTATGTGATATTATTAATATTTAGAAAATAATTTGATCACAGCAATGATACCGTCATCAGTTAAGATAATGACATAAGACTGATCAATTTTTTATGATGTATGGACACATTGAAGTTTCTACAACACACAGGACATTGGGTTGATAATTATAGGTCCTGGGGCTGGCCAAGGAAGGCAAAATAGGAGTTGAACTACATGACCTCTAAGCTCCCCTATAGGCCTAAAATTAAAAACTGGTCCAGGCTAACTGGCTTTCTTATAGCACCCTCATATATGATACTCAAAATCTGTCTCACCTCTCCCTCCCAAAGAACACAAGAATCTGACCTACATAAACTCACATAATAAAATCCCCTCTTAAGCCTTGTGAAGTGGCCTGGGAGATGACTGATGACATGATTGGACTGGAAGTGAGAGAAAACCCTTTTAGTCTCACATGGTGTCAAAGTGGGCTTGCTGGGAGGGAATACGCCAGAACTAGTGAGGAGAAAGTCAAACAGCTGAATGAGTAACTTCTCCCCAGTTCATGAATAGAACTAGCTAAAAAATACCTTAAGGAGTGTTACTTTCCATACTTGCATCAGAAGAAGAGGTGTTAGATTCATTTCCTAGAAGAATCGGAGAGTAATTGAAGAGGAGATATGTGGACAAAGGGAATGATTTCCACAAATGGAACAAAGGGTTCCATTATAACACTGCCCCCTGACACGCACATAATATTCTATTGTTTTATTTTGGCAAATACTTCCTTAGCTTCTGTACTATACCTGAAAGCCATTAAAGTAAGACAGATAAATTCTATTTGTAGTAAAATCTGATGGGCTGATAGCATATACAACCAATATCAGTAAGATTCTTTCTTGTTTAAAGCATTTGTACATCCATTATTTCATTTGCTACAACATCTTTGTTAAGTCAGTATATACCTAGCCTATAATCAGAGAAGACAACACACAACACACACACACACACACAACACACACCTAAATACATACATATGTATAGGCAGAATATTTATTAGACGATTCTTTTTGAGGAGAGGGGAAGGGGATAGGACTGACACTAGTAGCTTTTATGTGAAAGTGGTCCTTGAACTGAAATTTGAAGAAAACTAGAAATTTGGGAGATGGGATGTTGAGAATAATTTAAGAGGAATGCTAAGAAGCTCAGTTTATTAGATCAACAATAAATTTAGAGTGGGTGGGGTGCCCATCTAATCTAACTCTGTCATTTTATAGATAGGAAAAACTGAGGCCCAGAGAGGATAATCCCAAATTTTTCTCACTGATCCTATAACATGATCTCCAAGCCATTCACATTTTAGTTGCATTTCACTTAATAGTATATCATTCCTCCACCAAATTTTCATCAGTATTCGTTCTAGATCTGATGCCCCAAACTGAACACAATAATCTAGATACAGCCTGGCTAGGATAGAATACAGAAGGCTCCCATTTCATTCCTATATAATTCCTTTCTTAATTCAGCTTGATAGCATTGTAATTTTTGGAGTGAGGATGGGGGAAAGAATGTGGTTGTAGTACCTGACTGTTGGCATTTTGGACCTGGTAAGAGATTCAGATTTCTAGATATTTTTTCCAGAGGAAATTACTATGCCTCCTTAAAACTGTATTTTTGACACTAGTTTTTTTTTTTTTTGTGGTGTGGGGTTTTTTTTGCGGGGCAAATGGGCTTAAGTGGACTTGCCCAGAGTCACACAGCTAGTAAGTGTCAAGTGTCTGAGGCCGAATTTGAACTCAGGTACTCCTGAATCCAGGGCCGGTGCTTTATCCACTGCGCCACCTAGCCGCCCCCCTTGACACTAGTTTTGAAACAGGTGTAAGACTTTTAGTTATCTCCACTAAATTTAATCTTATTTGGTTTAGTCCATTATCAAAATCTTTTTGGATCTTCCCCCCTTGCAAAATATCAGCTATCACTCATCTTTGTTTTCTGTCAATTTCAAATACCTACTTACATAGCTGCCTAAAATAGTATAAGACCAAGGACAGATGCTTAGGGGACTCAAAAAAACTTCCTCTAAGCTGATATCATCTCATTAATGCGTAACTACTATCTTACTTAGGTCTGATTATTTCACCAATTCCAAGTTCAACTAACTGTTCTACTAACATCTCTCTAGCTTTCCCACAAAGGCACCATGAGAAGTTTTTGTAAATGCTTTGCTAAAGGGTAAATATATGTATCACATCTGTTGATTTGATATAGAATTGAGCTTAATGAAAAAAGGAATAAAATTATCCTTGACTATCTCTAAAAATAATTAGGACATTTAGTCTATTAATAATTGATGAATGATAAATCATTTATGGTCAAGCATTAGCTATAAAATATGATATGTTAAAATGAGAATATATAGAAAAAACTCCCATATACCATGTTAAACCAAATACAGGCTTACACAAAAGCTAGAGTAGCACTTGTAGGAACAGGTGTGCGGCACAGTAGACAATATTCTAATGAATGAAGGCCCATCCAATTAAAGCAGGAAAACTACACATAAGGTAACAGCCAGCTGGTAAGCCCAAATTCTAAAGCAAACAAATGCTTATTTAAACAGTAAGATTCTTCACATTCTGTTGGTATGAGAGAGGGGGCAAAAGAGAGAGGAGGGAGAGGGTTAGGGAAGGAAGGAGCCACAGATGAGCAGGGACAATAGAAGAGGGCACAGTAGGGGAAGAAAGTAAGGGAGGGAGAGTAGGGAGAGGGTGAGACAAGAGGTGTGTGTGTGTGGGGGGTAAGAATGAGGGAAGAGAGTGAAGGGGGAGAGGAGTAGAAAAAGGAGGAAGAAGTAGGAAGTAGGGAGAGCTGGGAAGGGGAGAGTTGCTTAATATTAAAAATAGTAATGAACAGTCAGCTAGGTGGCACAATGGATAAGGCACTGGCCCAGGATTCAGGAGGACCTGAGTTCAAATCCAGCCTCAGACACTTGACACTAGCTGTGTGACCCTGGGTGAGTCACTTAACCCTCAGTGCCCCACAAAAAAATTTAAAAAAATAGTAATACAGCTTTAATCAAACAATAAACATTTATTAAGCACTTTGTGTCAGGCACCATACGATGAGGATACAAAAAGGGGAAAAAGACAGTCCCTGCCTTCAAGAAGCTTACCTCTCAGTATATTCTCACTTCAAATTTGTGAGGGTGTTCTTTTATTTTATGAATAAGAAAACCAAGGCTGGAAAAATTTGGTGACTTGCCCAGGATCAAGGGGGCAAGATGAAAGCCCAGGTTTTCCTGATGACAAATCCAGAATTCTATCTATTATACTACCAAGCTGAATGATACGGCCAACTCTTGCAAATCACCACATACATGCCAGACATGACAAAATGGCCTCTGCTGGTAGTCACCAATGGCTAAAACCACATCCCAGCTTCCATTTCCACCACTAAAATCTATTCTTCATGTGCTCATTGCCACATCCTAATACCCAATGCTAACGTATGGTCACCAAATTCTCCAACCACAAAAAAAGGATAATATAATCTTGGTATTATATTCCATTTGTGAGAGATCATTGACTTTTAATCTTTAGTGACCTTAAGTTTAAGCAGGAAATAGGCATTGGGAAGGGAGGGCAATATTTATTATTTTTACAGTTCATTCCTCCATAGGAAACTATAGGTTGATTTTATATACTAGCAGAGACTACACTGTTGGCTGAGTTGCAGATCTCTGGAGCAAAAAACTTCTTCAAAGTATATTTAGTCTCTCTTTCTCTCTCTCAACAGATGAAAAAACTGCATCACACAGAGGTTAAATAAATAACCCATCACCCAAATAATCCAATAATCCAAAATAAAACATAGGTAGCCAAGTCAAATCTATAGCCCAAATACAATGACTCTGCATCCAGCAAACTCTCCACCATAGCAGAAGGCCTCCTTGGGGAATATCACAAACTAAGAGGTAAATGAATGTCTCTATTTTTTACTTACCCAGAAGGAACTGACTGGTATCCAGTGAAATCTGTGGAACAATGGCATGGTATTTCCCTGGGAGCCATCCTGCATGAAAAAAAGTATGAGTGGGTCTCTGCGCTTAGGTAGGTGATGCTTCTAGGTGTTCAAGAAAACCTTGACAAGAGGCCACTCCAACGGACCCCACAGATCCATAAACAATTTTAAAAGGAGGCTCCCTTCTTTCTCAGGAAATCTATGCGTTTAAAAGATTAAACTAGTAACTTGAATTTAAGAAAGTAGTAGTTACCATAACTTGTCCCCCGTGCCCCCCCAACCCAGGTGTCTTTTCCCATCAGTTCAATGATATTTTCATCTCTTTTACTGTTTCCATTGAAGTAGTCCAGAAAATGAAATTAAGAGAAATCAGCAGGCCAATTGCTTTTTTTTGCTCTCCAAATATCACAGTGTGCACTGAACAAAAAATACCTAGATTTAAAATATATATTTTTTAAAAAGATGGTGGTAGAGTGGCCTAAGGCTTCTGTGGAGCTATGTCTGGTCATCATGTGCCAAGTGATAACAATGAGGTGATGGATTATTAAACTAACCCCAGGGTGAAATGCTACTCACCCATGTGTGGCGATTAATGCTTTTGAGATAATTAACTAATTGGTATCCTGGTGAGTATTCTTTATGGGCAATTCAGTTCACTTGCTTGACTTATTCATTCCCCAAAGGTAGTTTAGTCACCCTGGATTCCTAGAATATCAGATCCACTAAAATGTTTTTTTGTTTGTTTGTTTTTCTTTTTTTCCCCCACAACACTTTGTATTTCCAAGTACTTTCTCACCCTGAATTAACTAACCTTTGCCCCATCTTCAGGAGATAAATTTAAAAATCACTGCTTAGGAAAGACCCTTTCAAGAATGGGGGAGTAAAGGGGATATTTTCTTTTTTTTCCCCATGATTCTGGCTTGTCAATTCATCACCACTCTAGAGGAACAAGGAGGTGCCTGTCGTCCTTTGTCACTGAACAGTCCTATCTATCACTGCTAGCTTGCCCAGGGCTTACTGGGACACCTGATCCCATCACAATATGCATTAGCACCCTCAGCTGCCCTGGCTGCTTCTTCAAGAGTGCACCTTGATTGTAGCTGTCTTCTGGATAAAAACAACCCAGGGTGGACCCAAGGGTGAAGAAGAAGATAGATTCTTGGAGAAATTAGTATGGGAACCGAGTCAAGGTGACAAGTGGGGCAGTGTCTGGGGCGGAGTAGCAGTCATTCTTCCAGCTGGGATGGGACAGGGCACTTCATGCCACAGTAAATCAAAGGCTAACAAGTTACCCAGACCTTTGACAATGTCTAACTGACTATGGCTCTTCAGTCCTTCCTGGACTGAGATTACTGTGCCTCACTCAAGGCTGGTCCCATGCATCGTCAGGATAGCATATTGCCTATCTGGTGTCATTTGAAAGAAAGGGAAAGAATCTGGCTGACAAAAGCTACTCTGAAACTCTCCTATCCTGATGTCTTAAATTTGTAATATTCCTTGTGCTAAAAGTCACTGAGAGGAGATGGACACCATCCTGACAACCACAGGATGCTAAAATTGGAAGAGAAATTAGAAACTGTACAGCACAAGCATTAGTGATGGAACTAAGACAGAGAGAACACAAGGGATATTGGGGGAAGGTGGATACCACAACTCAAATCTGAATTCCCTTTCAGTGTTCTTTCCACTATGCCACTTTACATCCTTGGGAAATTATGCCAAAGCCACCAACAGGGGCAGTCAACATACCGCTGTGGGAAGAGGGCTAGGTTGGCAGCCAGAAGATCTGGGTTCAGATTCTGGCTCTGCCACGTACTGTTACCTTAGTCAAGTCACAAAACATCGACCCTCTTTTTTTTCCATCTTTAATATGAGGAATAGATTCCTTCAAGGATCCTTTCAGGTCTAAATCGGTGATCTTATCATATTTTAATCCATTCACCACAGGGGACTCTATTTCCTTCACTAAAAGACTTTGCTTCCTTCTGAAATATGGTATGAGTAGATGCCATAAGGTTATGTGGAAGCTCAGGACAGAGTCTTGGAGGCGGCCCATGTACTTTGGAGGTGCACGCCATCTGGAGCACCGACATATATAAAAGGCAGCAAGGGGAATGTGTGCCACTCCTTCTCAGGCTACACTGGGAATCAGTGGCCCAGAAGAACACAAAGAAACTACACAAGGAACACAAAGTGATGCTTCCTGACGACCGGGATACGTGGCAACCGGCTTGTCTCAGGCCAACGCAGCTTGCTCTCTCTTCATTCTACATGTTGTGTGATCTTGCTCTGAACTTATAGGATTATGAGAGCAGGAAACTCAATTTACTTCCTTGGTACAAGATGCTCACTTGCTCCCCCCCACCCTCCAAGTTAACACAGGGCAATAGCATCATTGTAGTTTTGTAAGCGCTCTGCAGTGGTTATTAAAAGTCTTGCAAGAATCCAATCAGAATTTGTAATGGGATTTGGGGTTTGGCGAGATCCTTGGAAACAGGCATTTAGGAAACCCAGTGGGCAAGGGTAATGTACTTGGAGTCAAGAAGACTTGGGTTCAAATCCTGCCCTAGACTTTCAGTAGTAGAACACTGGGCAAGCCATGTGGCTTCTTTCAGCCATAGTTTTCTTATATGTCAAATGGGCATGATAATGGCACCTACCTCCCAGGGTATTTGTGAAGAAAATTCAGTGAGATAACCCACATAGAGTGCTTTGAAAATCTTAAAGTGCTCAATAAGTATGAGCTATCAGTATTATTATTCCTCTTAATATCATTATCATTAATTTTTTTGGGGGGGTTTTTTTTGCGGGGCAATGGGGGTTAAGTGACTTGCCCAGGGTCACACAGCTAGTAAGTGTCAAGTGTCTGAGGCCGGATTTGAACTCAGGTATTCCTGAATCCAGGGCCAGTGCTTTATCCACTGCGCCACCTAGCTGCCCTATCATTATCATTATTAAAGAAATGCATACAAGCAAACTACCTCTGAGACCGGTTAAATTTGAGTCTGGTTCTGCAGATTGATATTTCCTCTATCCATTTAGGTAACTCACACCCACTCTGTGTCAGACCTCGAGTGAACATAAAGCAGACAACAGATAACATAATTTAGCCTAGAAAAGGATTATCCTTGGAAACATGAGTCTGGCCCCCTTGTGCCTCAGTCTCCTCATCACTAAAATGGGGCTAAAAATCCTACCTAAAATTTTAAGGAAAATACTTCATAAAACCTTAATGCCCTAGGCCAAAGTGAGTTATCATTGTTATTATTCACTTTCTTTGGAGTAAATCAAACAAAGACCTAGCATCACGATGTCAGCTGGCACTGTGTATGAGACGGACGGCAGTGTGACCTACCTCTCTCAAAATGTTTTATAGCTTTTAGAAAACTAGTTGCTTCAGTCAGACTAGATTAATTTGCTTTAGAGCTCTTTCAGTTTGCTAACGGCACCTTAAGGGCCCTGTATAATTGAATTAGGAATGACAGTTTCTTCTTCTAGGGGTAGAGTGACCATGTCTTGTCCTGGCCAGGACATGCTGGATGAGAACATGGGAATAGAAGGCAGTATGTTATCAGTGTGTGTGCTATGTTTTAAAACCTATTTTCTCCTTTTCCTTGAGAAAGTTTAATGTTGTTAGCAAGGTGGGAAAGACTTTCAAACACACTTACACACACACACAAACATAAACGAAACAAATAGGGCATCAGTTAACCCTGCCTAAATGGTAACAAAAACACCTTGTACAGTAAAGATGTTGGCCAGAGCACAAATGCGTTTTATTTACACATTTATAGTCTCTTAAGAGTGGTTCTAAGAGTGAATGAGTCTAAGTTGTGTTTGTATATGTAAGATAATATTTCCTAATTACCTCTATATCCCATTGGGATACTATTGTACAAGGGACCACCTCTATGGGTAAACAGTGAGTGCAGGACTTGGGAAGAAAGAACTCTGTAAAGTACTATCTTCTTAATATCTAATTAAGGAAGAAAAAAGTTTATTATTTCTCTAGTGAGATAAATGCTAGAGTACAAATAGTCTTAGCCTCTTTTTTTTTTAACCTACAACGAAGGCTAGAATTTTTAGAAATCATTGAGACCTGTGGATAAAGCATCGGCCCTGGGTTCAGGAGGACCCAAGTTCAAATCCAGCCTCAGACACTGACACTTACTAGCTATGTGACCCTGGGCAAGTCACTTAACCTTCACTGCCCACCAAAAACCCACAAAAAAAAACAAAGCCAAAAGTAACCCAAACAAACAAAAAATCATTGAGAACTGTTAGATATAAATCTAAGGGTTGGTGAGTGAATGAGTCTAGAAATGAGGAGTAGGAGCTAAAATGTTGTACACTGAAGGAATACCTATATGAGAAAGCGTGCTCGGCTCTCCTTACATATCTTTGTAATTTTCACTGTCTCAGATTCTGTCTCTGTCTCTCTCTGTATTTGATTATCTCTGTCACCCTTCTCTCCTCCCAACACACATGTTTCTGTCTCTCTTCTTCCCCAGCCACTGCTCCTACTCTTTAGACCATCTAAGTCATTGCCATGCTGGACTCAATAACCTATAGGGTCCTTTTCTGTATCTTATTTCTATTGGTAAATGACTTAGAGTGAATCTTAGAGGTTTTCTAGTTACCAATCATCATCATCATCCTTATTATTATTATTTTGCCCCTGGAGCTGCTATTTTATCTCTTCTTTTGTTTTTGTTTTGTTTTCTTTGTGAGACAATGAGGGTTAAGTGACTTGGCCAAGGTCACACAGCTAGTAAGTGTCAAGTGTCTGAGGCCAGATTTGAACTCAGGTCCTCCTAAATCCAGGGCTGGTGTTTTATCCACTGTGCCACCTACGTGCCCCCTATTTTTGTTTTTTGTTTTTTGTTTGTTTTGTTTTGTGGGACAATGAGAGTTAAGAGGTGCCATGTTATTTCAAAGTGAATTACATTTAATAATTGTCTAGAGGAAATATCCTTGTATATAAGTCTCTGGGCATCAACTCTGTCCACATTGGTTTAAGTGAAAATTCTCCAATGTTGATGCATTAGTGATTTTTCAAAGGGACAAATGTATCTTATCAAGAAGCATCAATGGGCTCTGTTATTATATACTTTGCCCATACAAAAAGAGATTGACATTCAAAGAGATGTTGATAACAATGATGACATCCCAAGGGTAGATGACCTTGAATAATGAAAGAAATAAAAATACATTTCTATACTACTCCATACAGGAGAGAAGAGAGAACAGTTTTGCTGTTTAAATATTTTAATTTTCATCTTCTCTGCCAATAATTTGTTTAAAAATTGGGCATGACAATGACATCTTGCATAGAGATAGTCATGTAAAAATGCTTAAAATTTGCCTTTTTGGGAAGCACAGCCAACTGTGGATTATTCCTTGATAGCGATCCATTTTTGGTCTTCTCAGGTTCTTGCTTCTCTTCCTTTTCCTGAGCCTGTATTTGAATAACTGACATTTCTATACTCTAGATCTTTCAAAGTCGCTTTATTTCATTGGGCCCCCCAAAAGAGGGGAATGAGAGAGTGTGTGTGAAGGTAACCTAATACAAGTATTATCCCCATTTATCAGATGAGGAAACTGAAGATACAATAGGTTAAGTACTTTGTCCATGGTCATAAAGCTAATATATGTGAGATGTGGGATTTGAACCCAAGTATTTTTTTAATCTTCAGTCCAACACACTATCCACAATGACATGTTGCCTTTTTTGGTCAATTATGTTGCTCATTATTTACTTTTCCTATAGCCAAATGAATCTCTACTTAATAGCTGAAACCATATGGGAGAAGGAAAATATAATTTAAAGTGTAGCATAAAAGAAATCTGTGTATGGGCAAAGTGAAGCAAAGAATGGATGCATTTAGATTAACTCAGAAAAGCTCCCCTGAATACCAATATTTTGTAAGCTTTAAGAGGAAAAGGAAAGGTTTGTGTCAATATTTTGCAAATTCACTTAAAAATCTGAATTCATCCTGCCTGTTTAGACCCAGCCAAAGTTAGACTGCATGAGGTAATGAATTGCTCTATATAAAGTCAGGCCTCTATAGAAAGTCAGACTTGGAAAAACAAAACAAAACCCATGTTCCTTTATTCATCAAGGGGACTTTGATATCTGAAAAAAAAAAAGTTTGTTTGTTTGCTTTTTGGTGGGGCAATAAGGGTTAAGTGACTTGCCCAGGGTCATGCAGCTAGTAAGTGTCAAGTATTTGAGGCTGGATTTGAACTCAGGTCCTTCTGAATCCAGGGCCAGTGCTTTATCCACTGCACTACCAAGCTGCCCCCTGAAAGAAAGTATTAAGAATATATATGCTTGGCACTTAGTAGCTGTGTGCTCTTGGGAAAGTCAGTTCATGATTCTAAGCCTCAGTTTCCCCTGTTATAGAATGTTCTTGTTGGATTTGATGGTCTCAGATGACTTCTAGTTCAAAACTTATGATTCCATGTTCCTAAGCCCATTTTTCAATGCCAACATAGCTCTAAAATACAGTGATGTACAGTAGAAAGAACTCTGGCTTTTAAGTAAGGAAGATCTCAGTTCAATTCCCACCTCAGGCACTTATATGTGCAGCACTGGGCAAAGAAAGGCACAGATTATCAAGGCCTCAATTTCCTCATGTCTAAAATGAAAGGATTGGATGACTTGATGACCTCTCAGCTCCCTTTCAGCTCTGGCAATATGACCTAAAAACACATCTACTGAATCACAACCATATGCTGAGAAAATATGATAGGTGCTACAGGTTTTCTCAGAAAAATCCAAGAAAGGGTTCCTTCTTCAAGAAATTACAGTTTTTTGTTTAATTTTTTGAGGTCAAATTGACCTAATAGGAAATAATACAAGGCAATAACATAAGGCAGAAACAGAGCACAGAGTAGGGCAAAGGAGAGAAGAAAAAGAAAAACACATAAAGGGCAAAATTCCTAAGAATGTGCATCATCAACAGGGTATTTCACATACTTCTGTTAAGTCTAGCCGCCAGCCCAAGTGGTAAGGAAAAGCAACTCACGTGTGATTATACTTAACCAGTTGTCAAAGTAATTTTTAACTATCAGCAAAAAAACCCAAAAAAACCAAAACAAGCAAAAGAAAACAAAACAAAAGAAAAGAAAAGGTGAGTCTACCCCTAAATATGAGGATACTTTGTTGACAGTTCCTGTGATCAAGGATGCCTGTCTATAACACACATTTTTGAATGCTTTATCTTAAGGCCCTCTGGAGCTGGGAGTAACAGTTGATAATCCCAGCATGTTAGAGACATAAGATTCGATGACACATTAAAAATCCAGCCAACCTCACAGCAGATTCTTTCTACCGTTCCTAGAGATGGGGCATGTGTTTCTGGATGGTGGTGGTAGGGCAGGGGAAGCACCCCACCACACTGTAAATTAAAATTAACTGCCTCAGAAACCTGAAGGAAAGACACATTAGGAGATGGGGCGTCAGAAATATCGTGTTGCAGTCAAGCCTGACCCTGGTTACTTGAAAAGCATTTCTCTGATTTGTTCAGGTCACAAGTGGGATGGAAATGAGTCTCTGTACTGCTTCTTCACACATCCGGATTTAATAGACTTTCTTCCACTGATAAAAGACCACTAATGAGTTCATTTTCAAGCTATTAAATTGGCTATAATAGCTAGTTCTACTGATGATTGCACAGAGACCTGCTGGTCACAGTGGGTTTTGTCTCCTATAGTTAACCATTTGCTGTCCTGGTACTGAGACATAAACATATGATGGCAAAGGAAGCACGTGGAAGTAGAGTTAGTGCTCTCACCTGATCCCTCTAGTATGTTTTGTTCTATCTGTTTCAGGGTCACACATCCCAGCAGCAGACAGCCTGGCTCTGCCTTACCTACACTGCCCTTCTGTGCCCAGCTATGCCAGAGAGAGCAGAGGACAGGCACAGCCAACATGACATTTCTTTGGATTCTGTATGATTAGGGGGCTAAACATTTCTTTTCTCCAGTGAAATCTTTGGCTTCTAAGCCCGAGGATTGTTTGCTATTTGTTGCACAGTTATTATTTTAATGCCCCAGTTTACAAAGACAGAATTACCTCATCTCCAAAAACGGTGCATTAATAAAGCATTCTATGGAATTCTCTCTGAAATCTTTCAGAGGGCCCATTTTTTTTTTTTTTAGTTCATTTTGATGTCACAAACTTGATAAGCCATAGAAGTACTGGCAAAGTCAATATATTATGTTTTTGTGGACTGGGGTAAGTTTGGTGGCAGTGATGAGATTTTTACAGCTCATATATACATTCATTACAATTCATTACAATGAATACTATTAGAGAGCAGTTACCCCAGGTATCTGGCTTAAATAACCATCTCCAACATTTAAAGGCAAGCAGTTAATAAGAGGACTGCTCAGCAGTGTTAGCTCTGCCTTTTTCATTACCGTTTTCAGAGGGTGCCTTCAGATCAACTCAATAATGCTTCCCTTTATTATAATTTTGTTTTTAGCTATTTAGGCAAAGGTATCCAGAGACCTTCAGGCATGAGCAGCCACAAACTCAAATAGATTACTAAGGTTGTTTTTTTTTTTTTTTAAACGACTGCCTGCTTTTTTTTTTTCCTTTTCTTTTCAATTATTTTTTTTTTAATGATGACTATGTCCAACAGGTCAGAGACATTAAATTGCCCAGTGATAAAATGTAATATGTGGCAATTAATGATCACTGTCCTTTCTTAAATTGGTTTGCAGTTAAGGCACCTGGAATGACTTCTCGTCACCTTTAATAAACCTAGATGTTTCTGTTTGGTTAAGTACTGGGATAATAGACTTCTTGTGGGGTGGGAGACACCCTCAAACACCCAAATTACATTGAATGCAAAAATCCCTTTGAGGCCATACTGAATCAATGTCTATCACATTAGTGGAGTTGTGCTATTGCATTTGGGAATCCCTAAGGAAAAAGGTAAATTATATTCTCAAGGATACAGTGCCTTCTTAGCAAATGCCCCTTCTGTTACCCAGGTTAGAAAATGAATCATATATTACATATTATATATCTATAAATTGATCTCTTCCTTTCCTCTTTCCTAAATCTCCCACAGAGTTTCTTTTAAATATAGGACACACCTAAGTTTTGTTTAAAAGGCTCTCAGCAGGTTTAGTTGACCTTGTAAAAGAGGGCTGGGGAGTTTTCTTTCTTACTTATCACAGGATGAGACACTGAGGGGAAGCTGATTTAGAAACTGTGAGAATGTCAGGAGGATTTTCTAGATAAAACAGTAGGATGCAAAGAACTAGGAAGAAAATGAAAACACCTGAATTTTGGATAAGCCATTTAGTCATTCTCAAGACATCTAGGCAATATTATTATCAGCTTGGCTTTCTGCTGAACATTGTCTTTGCCATTTATCAATTACTCAACCAAGAAATAAAGTAGCTGACTGACGAAGAGGAATGCACACATAACCACAGAACAGGACTGTTATTTGTAAATTTCGTGGTGCACATGACTGGGAGTCAGGAAGACCAAAGTTCAAATACTTCCTCACATAATTCATAGTTGGGAGTCCCTAGACAAGTCACTTAACCTCTCTGTACTTCAGTTTCCTTATCTGTAAAATGGGGATAGTAGTAATCCCTACCCTATTGTAGTTGTTGTGAGGATCAAATGAATTAGTATATGTAAAGTGCTTTACAAATCTCAAAGTACTATGTGTTAGTCATTATTATTACTTATCATAATAAGAAATGATTGTCCTAATTCTGTGATAGTTTAAAATCCCACTATATAGATTTATGGATGTTTATATAGATATTTACAGGTATAAGCACATGTAATAAAGTGACTGTGTACATTTAAGCCTATAGATAATTCTGTATTATATTGTTGTATTATATATATATGTGTGTGTATATATATACACACACACACATACACCACAATATAATATATTTATGCTTAAATTCACATACTTATGAATATGAATATGAATAACTATATTGTGAATAGCTATATCAGTTAGTTATCATGTGAACAGCTATATCAGTTAGTTTACCTGTGAATAGCTATAGCAGTTAGTCTATCAACTCACTTTACATTTGAAGCCCAGCCTAGTTTCAATTCCAGATACAAGGTGCCCCTCCCTGGCTAAGGTCACTGCTACTCAATTTAACCATGGTGCTCCTAATAGTCAAGCCCTGACTGAGGACAAGTCCCTCAGAGCATCCTCTCCTCTCTGGTTGGAGGACCACGGGGGTGGCATGCTGAACTCCTCCTGGTGCCTTCCTTCATAGAGGACAAACAATGGACTTTCAGTTCATTCTATTTGCATCTGTTGCTCGCTTGATTTCAATTCCATTGAACAAGATGTCCCTGTTCTGGGTTCCCTGAACCCTTCCCACCTGCTTCCCTGCTTCCTTTTGTGTGCTTTCTCCCTCCCTCATTAGATTATAAACTCCTTGAAGGCAAGGATGGTTTTTCTTTTTATTCTTTGTATCTTTAGTGCTTAGCACTTTTTCTGGCACTTAAAAGTTGCTTAATAAATGTTTATTGCTTTGGATTATCTATCCATCACCAATATACTTGCAAGGGCTCCACTCATGATCTCTGTAACTTTCTTAACCAAAAGGTTTCTCCTTTGGCCACCACATTGGTTGCATTCGAATGTAAGCTCCTTGAGGATCAGGACTATGTTGTATTTGTATCCCTCCTGCTTAGAGAACTTAAGCACTTTTTTTTCCATGTGTGTGTTGACTTAGCTTGATTAAAGCCCTACTCTTGTCTGGGTACAGGGATGACCCTCAATTCTCAAAGGTTAGAATAACAACTGATGCTTTTTGGTACTTTTTAAAGTTTGGAAAACACTAGATATTCAGGCTTTTCCTTCATGTATTCATTATATATGCACACACAGAGACATTAACATGTCTGTATAGAAACACGCACATATGCATGACTGTATACATGTATGTATAAACATGTCTACACTTGCATGTATATGTGTAAGTGCATATACGTATATATGCATGTGTATATATACACATGCATATACACATGTACATATAAACACATACGCTCACATATCTATACACATACACACACATACACATACACTGGTATCTGTAATTTCATTAGTTTAAGACTCTGCCACTGTGGAAAATCCCTTCACTGATGCTGATCAACAACTAGTCTCTAAATACAGCATAGAAAATTGATTGCCTGGGGAAAAGGAGAGGTTGTGAACTGTTTACAGTAACACACCCAGTAACACCAGAAGTAAGGCCTGAACCTAAGTCTCTCTGACTTAAGGCTGTTCTCCATCTTCTGTGACATACTGCCTTACATCACATCCTTTATAACAAGGATAAAATGCACAAATATATGATGGCTAATAACTAAGATCTCAGAATGAAAGAAATGCCCCTGTTATATGTATGTGTGTGTGTGTGTGTGTGTGTAAGCATTCCCCTCAGTAAAGAAAGATGTGGTTTTCTTTAATAAAAAATCAGTACAACAAATATTTGATAAATGCTATTAAATAAATCAAATTGATCAAACTTCTAACTTTTGAAGTTATATTCTCGAACTAGAAGGACTTGAGATGTTATAATAGACGCAGTGAGATTATGTGTGTGTATATGTAAACCAGTAAGTATTTTGTTTTAGGTTAATTAATCTAAAAAGTGGATTCACCTAAGTTAAAAAATAGGAAAAGTTTCAACTTACTTAAAAATCATCATCCTTTTTATTCAAGATACCTTTTGATTACAGGAATACCAACAAAAAGAGTTTGTTAACATCATCTTCATAAAACCTTCAAGGGGAGAAAGTTCTAACTTTACTCTTGGTCTCTAAGTCCAGGTTCAAGATATTGATGGTTGCTAACCTTGAGGCAACTACGCCATTTTGACAATGTAATTATCTAATCAAATGTGAGAGTTGGCAATGGATCAAAGGCAATTATCATTACAAAAAGCATTTCTTAAGGACCTACTATGTGCCAGGCTAGGTGCTAAACTGTGGGGATGCAGAGAAAGATGTTCTGATGGGGAAGATGATATACAAATGTGCCCATACAAGTTCTATACAGTGTAAATAGGAGGTAATCTTAATAAAAGGAGGAGAATACATGGCAAGGCCTTTTGTATAAGTTGGGGTTTGAACTGAGTCTTGAAGAATGCCAAGAGGCAGAGATGAGAAGGGAAAGTATTCAGAGCATGGGGGATAGTCAGTGAAAAGGCAAGTCAGGAGATGGAGTGTCAAATTTCAGGAAAAAAACCCCCAAAAACAAAAACTAGAAAAGTCCCTTGATCAGAAAGTACATTGAAAGAATTGAAATATAAGGTGACTGGACAGGATGGAAAGGGCCAGAGATTTTAAAAGCCAAAAGAGAACTTTATATTTGATTCTGGAAGCAATAGGAAGCCATTGGAATTTATTGAGTAAACAGGGATCTAAATTTTAGGATGATCACTTTGGTAGCTGATTCAATGATAGATTAGAATGGAAGGATCCTTAGGTAAGGAAACCAAGTAGAATGTTATTTCAATGGTCTATGAGTGTGTGCAGAGAAAGGAATATATATGAGAAATGTTGTGAAGAAATGTGAGATTAGGTGATGGGAAAGATGGTGGTGTCTTTGATAGTAATAGAGAAATCAGGGAGAGGGGAGAGTTTAGGAAAAAGAGAATGAGATTTGGATGGTTTTAGCCTGAGTTATCATTTTGAGATGTTCAAGAGTCATGTGAGACTAGTCTTATCAAGATGGAAATCAGCCTGAAATGAAGGAAAGGGGCGGGGGGAGTATGGCTGATCTCTTGATCAGCTTTTATTCTTTTGAGTTGGAAGAGACCATAAATATCAGTCCAAACTCATTATTTTACAAAGGAGGAAACTAAGTGCTAGAGAGGTAAGTGACTAGCCCAAGGTTACATAGCTCTTGTTGATCCCAAACTCAGGACTCTTCCCACTCTACCATATTCCTTTCCCATGATCATTACTACCTCTCCCAAAGAATCATATGCTAAAAGAATGTTAGAGCTGAAAGAATTCTTAGAGATTACCTAACTAGTGGAATCTTTTATTTATCACAAAAGAAAGGTCACATAGTAAGTGACAGGGCTAGGACACAAACCCAGCCCTTCTGACTCCAAGTCCTAGGCTCTTTCTATTAAATCATGGTGGTGATTACAATATCATGGCATGCTACCCCAGGCATATCTTGTGTATGCCCCTAAATTATTAGGAAGCAATGCATTCTATTAGCTTCTACCAACAACTAGGCCACATGTGCCATCATGTAAGGAGGGAATAATTACTTACTCATTTGTGTTGTTATCCCATTAATTGGGCAAAACAGAATAGAACCATCCCTGTTCCATGAAAGAAAAAAAACAAATAAAACCCCCAAACATAGTAACTGTGGAATGACTATGTCATTCTAGTGTGGAAGACTGACTGGGAAACCCAGCAATGGTTTTAAAGGGGCTTATTAGTGTCTTCCTTTTGTTTACTTAAGTGATGATAGAATAATCTCTCCCACTGTCAATGATAAAGGAAAACACAAAGAATGTGGATGAGAGGAATTAAGGAGAACAATTACATAAATACTTGTTGAATGAATGAATAAATTAATGAAGGGGACCTAACTCCTGGGGAAGGTCAAGAAGAATAGTCTGCCAAACTTTGAAAGGTCACATATAGGTTATTCTAACTAAGCCCATTCTAGAGGCCTAGAATGAAATGACTGCACATTAAAAGTAGCTGATGTTTTTTCTATTCTCCTTAGACCTTCAGCGAGCTGAAAGCCCATAAATCTCCTTGAACTCTTAGTAGCCGCTGAAATCTGTAATACTTGGTTCCTCTTTTAACTTACTCTCAGAACAAATAATTTAAGACACTAAGACAGTGGCAGTATATTTGATCCAAAAGGGAAATTCACTTTCTATTCCTTTTGAAATCGCCTGTCTAGATGCTATTCCCTTTCCAATAATTGATTCCCTCCACTCCTACTAGGTCCCCCTCCCACTGTCTCCCTATTTCCCTTCCCCAAGCTCTATAATTCTGCACCTGCTATTACAAAGGCTTCTCCTTTCTCCCCCTATCTATTAAATAGATTACCTCATCCAGTGATAAGAATTTTTGGCAACAAGTCCCTTTTAGTACCCTTCCAGTAAATGTATCCAAGTCTTTTTACTCTTCTGGAAATGATACATTCCTTCTAATGACACATAAGGCAAGAGGGTGACACCTTTGTTAGAAGGAAAGGAAGAGATGAACCAGCCTCTGTAGTTATTTTAGCCAAGATGCATAGGATTCAGATCAATTTACTGCAGCTCAAGGTGACTTGATATGCCTGCCCTCTATGGAATCATATTTCCTTCATCAGTCACCTCCCCTTCCTCCATGTCCCACCTTTCATAAAGGAGATTCTGCATTTCTAAGAATAATAAGGAAGAGAAGGAATTTGCTAAAGCTTCCGTAATGGAAACAGTCCATACTTGGAGCAAGAATACCTGGGGTTGGTTGCAGTCCTGACTTGATGCTTATTAGCTGTGTGCATGGGATCAATCTCTCCATCTGTTCCCTTTATAGGGTTTCTGCTTATCTATTTATCTCATGGAGTTTTTATGAGGAAAGTGCTCTGTAAACCTTAAAGTTAACGACAAAATAATAACATTATTATTATTAATTTCATCTACTGAAGTCCTACTCATCCTGGAGCAGAAGTGACCCGGCATTTTCCAAGGCTCAGCCTTCTAAGACCAATCTCCGGTGGGTTGGTTAAACCACAGTGGAAAGGATTCAAGTATGGCCCAGGTGAAACATTATATCTGCTATTTGAGGACCAATTGAGTTTAGAAGAGAGAGAATCTTAACACAGTAGGATGTACATTAGGCAATGAATTATTTGTCCATGACAACACATTAAGACCTTTGAGAGTAGAGATTATTTCACTTTTTTTTGTTTTGTCTTCTCAGCTCCTAGCATGATAGTACCTGGCACAGACTCAACATTCAATAAATATTCATTGATTGATTAAAATGATCTTCATCCTCCTCTTCATCCATCCATCCATTCAGCAAGCATTTATTAAGCACCTACTATGTTCCAAGCATTGGGCTATTTGCTGGAAACAAAAAGCCAAAAATGAAACAATTCTCAATCTGAAGGAGCTGTTATTCTATTCCAAGAGTGGTTCACCTGAGGTCAGTCAGTGAACTTGTTTAAAAACTACTGATTTCCTTTGTAATCCTATGTGTTTCGTTTTATGCATTTTAAAAAAAATATTGTTATAAAGGGTCTGTTTGTCCAAAGGTTTTGCTAGACTTCTAAAGAGTTACCTAACACAAAAAAAGTAAGAATGCCTGCTCTATCCAGTGTGTGAGAACTACATAAACACAGATAAGAAAATACAAATTATGTGAAAAGTAAATACAATAATAAGGGGTTACTTATTAACTAGGTAGGTGGGAATCAAGGAGGCTTCATATAAAAGGAAACATTTTATATGATTATTGTCATTTTGTTGTCATTTCAATTGTGTTTTACTTTTTGTGATCCCATTTTTGGGTTTTCTGGATGTCTAAGGCAATTGGCGTTAAGTGACTTGCCCAGAGTCACACAGCTAGTAAGTATCTGAGGTGAGATTTAAACTCAGGTCCTCTTGATTCTAAGTCCAGTATTGGGAGAAGAGGTCCTAGAAATATTCCTGGGACAAACCCACATTTATGGGGTGTTATATAGATGATGATTGAGCAGAATAGACTGATAGTCATTATCAATTATCTATTAAACAAGAACAATAATGCCAACCCTACATGTTTCACAGGGTTACTATAAAATACACACACACACACACACACACATTTCATAAATTGTAAAGGACCATGTAAATGTAGCATGATGTGATGAAGATGATAATAATGAATTTATTTACTTATAGAAAGGTTTTGTGTGCGTGTGTGTGTTGTTGTTTTTGCCTTTTTTTAAAACCTAAACTACCCACACAATTCAGTAGCAGTCTACCCCTAAAAGTTTTTGGTTGGCATTTCCTTTCTCCTTTCTTGATTTTTGCATTTGTATTTTTCCTTTTTCTTTTTTTCTTAAAGACTATTTTATTCCCTCTATTATCTCTACATTACTTTCACCACTAGTTTGCAAATTAAGATTGCCATTTTTGCCTGTTTAGCATTCTTGATGTTGTCCATCAGTGCAAGGATAGGAATTATAAGAGATAGACATAATTCATTAATCCCAACCTTAAACAATTTTTGCAGATTTCTTTCTTTCTTTTTTTTTTTTTTTTGCTGTTTTGCCTCTCTCTTGACAGGACTTAAATTGTTGATCTTTTGTGAATCTCAAAAGGGATAGATTTTAAACTGCGTATGATATGTATAGGATCTGATTCTAACCAAAGAAATAAGGTCATCATGTACCAAGTAATGATGTTTCCATAGCTGGGGTGCTGTGAATAATTTTGGTGTCACTCAGTCTCCAGAAAGATGTAGTGGAAATTGAAAATGCAAAGAAAGAGCAATTGTTAATGATCATGAAATGAAGCAACGTAAATAGTAAGAAAAAGTACCATCATATATATGTATCTATCTTTACATATATACATGTCTACATATATCTATATATGCATATGTGATATATATGTAAATATCAATACAAGCAGAAAGATATATAAAGAGATAATATAGAGATGATAGAGGGAATAGAATAATCTTTAAGTAAAAAAAAAAGGAAAAAGGAAAAAGGAAAAAATACAAAAATCAAGAAAAATAAAAAGGAAATGCTAACCAAACCTTTTTGGGGGGACACTGCCATTGAACCACTCAATACACACAGATACACAGACAGACACACACACATACACACATATATCTAAATATGATGTAGCCTTATATAGACACATAATTTGGTTAAGTGAAAAGCAAGCTAGTATGGAAGTTAGAAAACTCTACTTACTACCTGTTTTGACTTGTTAAAGTTGTTTACCTCTCTGGGCTTCCATTTCCTCTTCTATAAAATGAGGGAATTGAATTAAATGGCCAACAGGTCTAATTCTATATGATTTTATGACTTAGCCTTTAGCTTGGAAAGGTGAAGACTGAAAGAACAGGTGATTGAAATCCTATAAAATAATTCAAGTTATGGATTGGATGCTGACAGATCCTAACCTCTTTGAACTTTGAAGGAAGCAGGTTTAGGACGAATAAAAGATATTCCAAAATGTTGATGGGAACAAAAATGTAAATGGCTTCAAATAGAGTTAGAAGAAACTTGTGGATGATTATTCTGGGTAGTTTCTTAATGTGGGGGGCCATAAATTTGCTTTTATTAATATTTTGACAAATCTTTTCCAACATATTTCCCCTTATATTCTTATGTTTAATGTTTCATTTTATGCATTAAAAATATTATTTTGAGAAGGGGTCTATAGATTTTATCAGACTTGGGAATCCATGACACTAAAAAAGTTAAGAAAACCTACTGCAAAGAATTATTAAAGGGATAAGAGAGATTTTTTTTTTTACTTGTCAGAATGATATCACAAAAAGTGCAACTACCACCTCCTTTCATACCTCCCTCTCCTCATATCTCAGGAAGCACAATTTGAAAATCTTAGCAGAAACAGAAGGCTAGTCTAATCAACCACAACAATTCTTGCATTCCTTTAATCTGAAAATATTATGGAAGAAGCAGGGATGGCAATAAGGAAAATAGAAAATGGGAAAGATGTTTTTCAACTCTCCAAAATAAATAGAATGAGACTAAATCCATCACTAAAATACAATGTAAGACTAAGACTTGTACTACTCAAGTTCAGCTCTATAGTGAAAAGTGTTAGAAAGTTACCTGAAACGACTGATATTTAACATCGAATCATATTTCTGGATGGTTCTAAATAGAGACCTGCCTAGTTGGACTAGGTGGTCTCTTGAGGGCCTTTGCATTTAGAAAGTGTATGAGTCTATTATGTTATATTGAGTTTGTAGCTTATTTTGCCCATCAGAATGAATTGAAGTATAGACTTCCATTTGTAGCTTAATGCCTACAATATTCACTCAGTAAGGGATAGCAGAGAACCATATAAATGGCATGCATGAAGAAACTTCTGGGGGTACCTATAATTTTTCTTGGAAATGATGTCTAACTTCCATAGCTGAGACTGGCAACCATTCTATCCCACTTTAGCATAATCTCATTTTGGTGTAATTGTACAACGTGTAATTCTTTGTGCAATTCCTACACCAGGTCCTTCCTTTCTTATTCTCCTAGTTGGTGCTGCTTTCCTTGGCCCCCACAATACTTATGATTTACTTATATACCTACCCCTCCACACACTGTAAAGTCCTTGTAAATTGGCACTGTTTTCACCTTTTGTTGTTTGTATGCTGAGCATTTTAGCAGAGTGTGTGGCATATGGTAACCAAATAATAAATTCCTGTTGAATGAGTTGAACTGAATTTCTCCCCTGCTCCAATACCTTTCATTAATTTGCAACTCAGGCTTTGAACATTTTGGGATAGACATTGTTGCAGTGTTTAGGAGTTGGCTGGAAGATTCAGTTTTCCTAGGATTGTACAATTTTTCAAGAGATACTTTTCATTGTAGCAAAGAAATGGAAACAAAATGGTTGCCCATAAACCAAGGAAGAGCTAAGCAAATGGTGAGATCTCAATATAACAGATGATTATTGCTCCATGAGAAGTGACAAAAATGGCAAATAGAGTCACAGAAACTTGAGGAATACTTAAAATGACTGATTCAAAGTCAAGTGGGCAGAAGGAAAATAATTTTTACAATCATTATAATAATTAAATAGAAATCTACTTTGAAAGACCTAAGAACTTAGTCTTGCTTTTAGAACAGCGATGATTCTCACTTCTTGGCAGAGAGGGGATAGACCAGAAGTAAAGGATGAGACATATACTCTCAGACAAGTTTAGTATATTGATTTGCCTTGTTTGATTATAGATATTGGTTACAAGGGAGGGCTTCTTTTTCACACAAAAAGGAAAAAAGAGATAAGGAAGAAAAGAACATCAATGAAGAACTGAAAATTTCACAGAAATGGGAAGAAGGAAGTTCAGAAAAGGACACAGTAGAACAGTGCATTGTTGGTACTAGTATACATGTAAAAATAAACTGTCATTGTATTGCTGAGAATAGTCATCATTCATAGTACTTCATTTAACAATATTGCTGTCACTGTGCACAACATTCCCCTAGTTCTGCCCACTTCACTGTATCACAGTTCATTTAAGTCTTTTCAGGATTGTCTGAAATTGTGCTGTTTGTTATTTCTTAAAGCACATTAATATTCCATCACAATCATATACGACAGCTTGTTTAGCCATTCCCCAAGACAATCTCAGAAGACTAATGAAGAAGCATACTATCTACCTCCGAAGAAATAACTAGTATTGATTGAACACAGACTGAAACATGCTATTTTTCATCTTCTTTCATTTGTTTTGCTTTAAGTTTTCTTATACAAAATGAGTGATATAGGAATTTTTTTACTTAATTGCACATGTATAACCTATATCTGATTGCTTACTGCCTCAGAGATGGGGGAGGGGAGGGAGGTAGAGAGGAATAGAATTTAGAACTCAAAACTTAAAATAAAAATCTTTATTATTATTAAAAATAGACTGTGAATAGAAGTTTATTTTAGCATATAATCTTTTTCTCTTTGTATATTTGAATGTTCATACCTATTAATATTATATTGAAGATATTTAAATTTTTGATTCCTGACTCAAAATTATAAATTGGGTTAGTGACATATATAGGAAGGAGGATATGGTAATATAATCCTTTTGGGGTTGTTTTGTCTTTATTTCTTCCTTTAATAATGGAATGAAAATTCCCGACCTAGTTCTAGCAATTTTTTAAATTTATAATTTTTTCCCCAAATTCCAAATAAAAACAAATTTTGACATTGATTTTTAAAACTTTGTGTTTCAAATTCTCTTCTTCCCTTCCTTCCCAAACCCTCCCTTATTAGTGCAAGCAATTCAATATAACTTATACATGTGTAGTCATGCAAAACATTTCCACATTATTTAGGTTGTGAAAGAAAATAGATTAAAAAACTTTAGAAAAAGGAACAAAAAAATTATTCTTCAACCTGTATTCAGATACTATTAGTTCTTTCTCTGTAGATGGACTGCATTTTTCTTAAGTGCTTCAGAGTTGTTTTGGATCATTGTATTGCTGAAAATAACTAAGTCATTCATAACAGATCATCTTACAATATTGCTGTTATTTTGTATATAGTACATTTCATTTTGCATCAGTTCATTCGTGTAAGTCTTTCCAGGTTTTTCTGATAGCATCCTAATCATCATTTCTTATAGAACAATAGTGTTTCATCATAATCTCATCCCATAATTTGTTCAACCATTTCCCAATTGATGGGTATTTCTCCAATTTTGAATTTGAATTTTTTTTCTCTTTTTGGATACCAACCTAGTAGTGGGTATTACTAGGTCAAAGAGTATGCATGGTTTTATAGTCCTTTGACCATAGTTCCAAATTGATATAGAGAATGTTTGAATCAGTTTACAACTTTACCAAGAGTGTATTAATGTCTCATTTTCCCCATATCCCCTACAACATTTTTCATTTTCCTCTGCTGTCCTATTATCTTTTTTTTTTAGTGAGGCAATTGGGGTTAAGTGACTTGCCCAGGGTCACACAGCTAGTAAGTGTTAAGTGTCTGAGGCCAGATTTGAACTCAGGTACTCCTGACTCCAGGGCCGGTGCCACCTAGCTGCCCCTGCTGTCCTACCATCCAATGCAATAGATATGAGGTAGTACCCAGAATTGTTTTGACCTGAATCTCTCCAATCATTGTGAGTTAGAACATTTTTTTTTCATATGGCTATAGGTAGCTTTGATTATTTCATCTGAAAACTTCATGTCTTTTGATCATCTCTCAATTGGGGAATGGATTTTATTTTAACAAATTTGACTTAGTTCTCTATGTGTTTGAGAACAGATGCCTATCAAACAAACTTGCTTCAAATTTTTTCAGTTACTATTTCTAACTTTATTTCTCTCCATCCTTTTCCCTTCCCATGACATTTACTCTATTTTCTTCTATCTTCTTTCATCCTATCCCTCCTCAAAAGTGTTTTGCTTCTGATTATCCCCTCCCCCAATCTGCCCTCCCATCTTTCACACCCCCCCTTATCCTCTTCCCCTCTTACTTTCCTGCAGGGTAAGATAGATTACTATACCCAATTGAGTGTGTATGTTATTCCTTTTTTGAGCCAATTCTGATGAGAGTAAGGATCATTCACTCCCCCATAATGATAATACGATCCTTAGATTTTCCTTGGACACAAGTCTAACTGAAATTATCGCCATGAGTTGGATGTGATGGTACATAAGCCTGTAATCCCTGCTACTAGGGGAAAGGGAAGACGGGAGAGAAAAGAGGAACAGAGGATAGGATAAAGGAAAACAGAGAGAAGAAGGAAAGGAGAGGAGGAATGCAGACAGGGAAAGAAAAGGGGGAAAGGAGAGAAGAAAGAAAGGAAGAAGGGGTAGGAAAAAAGAAAGGAGAGAGAGAAAGAAGGATGGAAGGGAAAAAGAAAATAAAGAAAAAAAGGGAGGATGGAAGGGAGAATAAAAAAAGGGAGAAGGAATCGAAGGGAGCAAATAAGAAAGGAAAGGAAAGAAGAGAAGGAGAAAAGAGAACAAGGAAGAAGGGGGAGGGAGGGAAAGAAGGAAGGGAAGGAAAGAAACACAGAAAGAATCAATCATTTATTAAATTTTTACTCTATGCCAGACACTGTATGCTTTACAATGATTATCTCTTTGAATCCTCATAACTACCCTGGGAAATAGGTTCCCCATTTTACAATTGAAGACACTGAGGCATATAAAGTTTAAATGACTTGTCCAGGGTCACAAAACAAATAAGGACATGTGGATAGATTAGAACTTGAGTCTGCCTGACCCTGTTTGGCTGAGGTTGGTTGATCATTTGAGTTTGAGAGTTCTGAGCTTCAGTGGGAAAGACATTAGGGTATCTACACTAGACTTGGCACCTGTGTGGTGATCCTCTCCACAACCCCCCCTCCCCCGCCCCAACCAAGAGTTGGCATAGTCAAGGTTTTTTAGAGAATGGCTCAGAGGCTCACATTACAAGTGGAGAAGGTCAAAACTTTTGTGCTGATCAGCAGTGGGATTAGTCTATGAGTCACCACTTCACTTCAGTTTGGGCCAAATAGGGAGGGGGGAGGGAGAGGGAAGGAAAGAAGGAAAGAAGGGAGGAAGGAAAACAAAACAAACATGATCCAAACAACTGAAAGTTCTTTCACAAAGTTGTCGAATGTCAAGAATGAAATAGATTTTCTTTTTCCCAACCATGGTTGAATGAGGAAAAATGTTTCCTCCATGGTGACTTCAAGATGTGTCTCTCCTTCTTTACATAACCATAGAAGACATTCATCAAACTTGGCACTACTGTAGTAGAATTTGTCTATAGTTTCAAAATAAAACATGAAAGTCAGCTATAGCTACGCTTGGGAGTAATCATTCCACAGTTTCAAGGAATTCAGTGCAGTCATCTAGAACAAAAGTGACTTTTAAAGCAGGTGTTCTTTCTAATTAGTGCTGATTTGAGTAAGCCATTAACACTTTAAGTACACCCAGGTTTACCATAGCATAATCTTGTTCGTCCATGAGCTGAAATTTGACTGGCACAGTGATCTTTTGGTACTGACTTCAAAGCTACAGTTGAATAAGACATGCCTCTTATTAGCCAGTTCCTGGTATTTTATGATTAGCACATTAAGCCTTTGTGAACAAAGCTAATAACTATGATAAGCCTGAAAGACAGTCTTCCTTGACATCATAGCTCTGTCTGTACCTTGAGAACAGCATGCCATTGGTTAAACATACTCTGGGAAACATTGATATATTCAAGTAGTTTATTTCTCCAGGCTTACAAATTTGATTACTATGGAGTACAAAGCTATTAAAAATGTGACCTTTCTATTTTCTACACCTTGGCAAAAAGCAGATAATAACTTGTTTGACTCAGTATGATAGAGTGCTTTTTCAATGGAAATAAAATGACTTTTCTTTACTGGAAATTATACCTTGAAGTCTAAATGTCCATCATGTATATAACACCTAGACAGAAATGTTAATTGTTAATTCATCCTTGAAAGCAGTTGGGGTTGTTTAAAGTGAAAAATATAACATTTCTAACTTCTCCAAGGAATGTATATGTGCATATGCATAGTCATATATGTTATGCATTTAAACATGTTTATGTATGGCTTTATTACATTTTTAGCTTTATAATGTATATGTGATATACTTATATAGATATATGTGTGCATACATACACATGCACATATAAAAAAGATGCATATACATAAAATGTTTATCTTGTCATCTAGCCTCAAATATTTTAACGTAAAAATATTGAGACTAAGGAAACAAAAGAAAATTTGGTTTTATTAAAAGACCATAGGATCATGGATTTCTATATAGAAGGGAAATCAGAAGCCACTGAATCCAACCAGCTCATGTAAGAGATGAGGAAATAGGGGCAGCTAGGTGGAGCAGTGGATAGAGCATCAGCCCTGGATTCAGGAGTACCTGAGTTCAAATCCGGCCTCAGACACTTAACACTTACTAGCTGTGTGACCCTGGGCAAGTCACTTAACCCCAATTGCCTCACCAAAAAAAAAAAAAAAAAGAGATGAGGAAATAGAGGCATGGAGACACAAAATGTCTTTCCCAGAGTCTCACTATGAGCTACATGACCTCAGGCTCAGTAACAATAGAGTACACCATGCTGACTCTCACCTATTAAATTTTTATTATTACAGAGAGTGCAGTTTTCCGATGTTGTCGTTGTATCGGACCTGCACAGCCACACTGAGGCCTGTGGCTTTTCAAGGCACTGATCCATGGTCGTCCATGACTGTAGAAGCCTACTACTTATATTGATCTCATAACGTTATGATCTGAAGGGTAAAATTAAAATTGTTTTTGGCTTAGATATCCTTATTCTGTTATAAAGTTATTAAAAAGTAAAAAGTAAAACAAACCCACATTGACTGGGGCAGCTAAGTGGCACAGTGGATAGGAGTGCCGGCTTTGGATGTCGGAGAATCTGAGTCAAATCCGGCCTCCAGACACTTAAAACTTACTAGCTGCGTTACCCTGGCACTTAACCCCAATTGCCTCACCAAAACAAAACAAAAACAAAATTAAAAAAAACCCAAACCACATTGGCAGGTTGTTCAAGATTAAAATTTCATATTAATGTCAACACACTTAGAAAAACAAGATTTTGGCAATAAGAGCTAGGAAACTGTTCATCCCCTTTGACTCAAAAATCCTGTTACTAGGATTATACCCAAAGAGTTTATCAGAAGAAAAATGAAGGTTCAAGATCACTCCAAATTCTCCAAAAAAGGGAATTATGTGTAACAGCCTAAAGGAATTTCACCTGTCACTAGGGGTATTAGACATCAAGAACACCAATGAGCTAAAAATCCAATCAATCAATAGCAGAGAAGGTTAATCCCTAGTCTCTAACACACTCCTTCCACACTGCCTTCTCCACTAGCTACCACACTCTGGCAGGACTACACAGTTTACTCATGTCTTTACATGGGAGAATTCAACTCTTTTTTGCCCTTCCCCTGACTTCCTATTCCACAGGAACAAAAAGGCAGAGGGAGTTCATGAGTCCTAGGACTAGGATATGGAAAACTCTCTGTGTTACAATGGTATTCAGCCAGAAAATGATGCAATAGAGTAAATGGTGATATTAGAGACCCATCATAAAGAACTTATAATATTTCAGATGAAGAATAAGGACTTCAACTACAGTTGTAGAAGGGAGTGGTGTGGAAAGGGAAAGACAAATAGGAAACATTTCAGGTGTCAAAATTACATGTCTTGGTAACTGATTGCATTCAAGGGGTAAAAGAATGGGAAAAGTCAAAACATTAACAACTTGGGTGATTGGGAAAATAGAAGTTCATTCTATGGTGACAAGGTATTTAGTAGGCCACATGTGATTAAGGCTGAAGATAAGCAATTTTAGATGAGATCTAAAGTATGAGATGTTCAGTAGCTAATCCAGGACTGTTGTTTAGGAGAGAAATTATGGGTGGGTTATGAAAAAGACATATGGAAATTAGGAGAAGAGCAAGATTTGGGGGCAAAAAGAATCAGTTCTGTTTTGACATGCTTAACTTTTGGTATTAGTAAGACAGTCATATGGAGATGTTCCTCAGACATATGTGAATTAATGGCTAGGGCACAGGAGAGGGTTTGGGCTGGAGAAATAGATGTGGGGAGTTATCCACAGAAAAAGTGAAAACATAGAAACAATTGGAAAAAATCACATATATTGGCTGAGCCAATATAATAAAAAATAACAATCCTACATAATATATATTTATTTAGTGCCATGCCAGTGAAACTATCAAAATATTTTGTTGATCTAAAAAGTAAAATTCACCTGAAAGAACAAAAGCTCAAGGATATCAAGGGAATCAATAAAAAAAAGTATGAAAGAAGGTGGTATAGTCATACCAGATATCAAACTGTATTATAAAGCAGTAATTATCAAAAATTCTGGTGTTGAAACAGAAGAATAAATAGGTTTAGTCATCTAGAATAGAAAAAAAAACCCTAAAGATCCAGATTTTGGAGCAAAAACTCATTATTTGATAAATACTGCTGGGAAAACTGGAAAATAGTATGGAAGAAACTAGGTATAGACCAACATCTCACACCATATACCAAAACAAAGTCAAAATGGGTTAGTAATTTACACATAAAGGGTGATATCACAACCAAATTAAGAGAGCATGAATACCTCATCTGTCAGATTTATGGACAGGGAAGAAGTTAGGACAAAAGAAGATATAGAGAGCATTACAAAATAGAAAATTGATAATTATGATTATGTAAAATTAAAAAAGCTGTTGCACAAATACAACCAATGCAACCAAGATTATAAGGAGAGCAAAAAAAAAACTGGAAAGAATTTTTGTAACAAGTATCTCTGATAAAGGCATCATTTCTCAAATATATAAAGAACTAGTCAAATTTATAAGAATACAAGTCATCCTCAATTATTAAATGGTCAAAGGCTATAAAGGCATTTTCCAGACAAAGAAATCAGATATCTATAGTCATATGAAAAATGCTTTAAATCACTACTGATCAGAGAAATGCAAATTAAAAATCTCTGAGGTAGCACCTCATCTATTAGAGTAAGCTAATTTGACAAAAAAAGAAGAAAATGTTGGATGTTGGATGTTGGAGGGGTTAGGGGAAAACAGGGCTGCTAATCCCCTATTGGTAGAGTTGTGAACTGATCCAACCATTCTGGAGGGCAATTTGGAATTATGCTAAAGAGTATAAAACTATGCATACCCTTTGATCCATCAATATCACTGCTAGGTTTATATCCAAAAGACATCCATAAAAGAGAAAAAAGACCAATTTGTACAAAAATATTTTATAGTAGCTCTTTTTTCTGGTGGATAAGAATTAGAAATCAAAGGGATGCCCATCAATCGGGAAATGGCTAAACAAGCCATGGTATATGATTATAATGGAATATTATCGTGCTATAAGAAATGACAAGAAGGATGATTTCAGAAAAACCTAGAAAGATTTACATGAACTGATACATAGTGAACAGATCCAGGAGAACATTGTACACAGTAATATTGTTCAATGAACTGTGAATGACTTTGCTATTTACAGCAATACAATGATTAAATAATCCCAAAGGATTAATGATGAAGCATACTATCTGCCTGCAGAGAAAGAACTTATATTGATTGAACATAGACTGAAGCATGCTATTTTTCTCTTTTATTTTTTCTTTTATTTTAGTCTTCTACAAAATCCATCGATTGATATGGATATCTTTTATATAATTGTACATGTATAACCTATATCTGATTGTTTTCCACCTCAGGGAGGGAGGAGGGGGAGTGAAAGAGGGAAGGATAGAGTTTGAAACTCAAAAGTTTAAAGAAAATATTAATAAAAAAGAGTGAAAACATCTGAGCAGGTGAAATTAACAAGGGACATATGTAGAGAGGGGCATAGGACATATCTATGGGGTAAACGATGGGAGAAAGAAGAAAATAAGGGAAGATTGAAAGGTATCAGAGAAAACAAGACTAAATAGCACTCTGGAGTCATGTATATCTAATGGAGGAAATGGTATTAATATGTAGGGAATGGCCAATAATTCTAATGATTTTAATTTACAGAAGAGTAAAGGACAATGAATACTAAAGAGGTGTCACTGGATTTGACCAATATGGAATTACTGGTGATCTTGGAGAGAATCTTGGAAAGAACAAGTTGACTGCTGATCTTGTTTCAGTAGAATGATGAAATTGACATTTTATAATTTATTTCTTTAATCTAGGGGATCTTTAGCTTTTTTGTCATGGATCCATTAGCAGGCCAGGGAAGTTTAAAGGTCTCTTCTTAGATGAATGTTTTTAAATAACTAAAGAGAATGATAATGTCATTAGAGTTTAGTGAAAATTAAGGGTTTTTTCTCCCTAATAAAGTCTATGAACTACCTGAAATCTACGAATGGACCCCTTGGAAATCTATAGACCCATAGTGAAGAACCCAAGTGTGAATTACATTTGACAGAATAATGAAATGGGGCAGCTAGGGGGCACAGTGGATAGAGCACTGGCCCTGGATTCAGGAGGACTGAATTCAAATCTGACCTCAGACACTTAACACTCACTAGCTGTGTGACCCTGGGCAAGTCACTTAACCCCAATTGCCTCACCCAAAAACCCCAAAACCAAAACAACAACAACAACAACAAAGAAATGATGAAAGGGTGTTGTTTGAGGAAATAGTCTAAAATAAACAAATAATTAATAACATCAAGCAGGACCAACAATTACAATTTACTGATATAGTGGATAGAGTGTTTTATTTGGTTGTCAGGAGTACCAGGTTCATATTTACTGCCTCTGACAATAAGTATGTGACCCCATAGCCAGTTACTGAATCTCTCTGAGTATCAACTTCCTTATTTGTAAATTTAGGAAAATGATATCTGGAGTAAGGATTAATAGAGGCAATGCAAGTAAAGGGCTTTATACACGTTAAGCACAATACACATGTGAAGTATTATTTTCATTGATTCTGTAATTCCTAACACAAACCATGGAAGGACCATTGCTTAATTTCAAAACCCCTTTCATGGTACTTTGCCTATTGATCCCTGATGACAATTTCCCTGAAATCCCACTGAATTTGTTGTCTGTTACAACAACAACTACATTAACAACAACAAACAATAACAACCATGATTTTGTTGTTAGGTCCTTTAGTCATGCCCTACCCCCCTATGGGGTTTTCTTCGAAAAAATACAGGAATGGCTTGCCATTTTCCTCTCCAGTGAATTAAGACAAACAAGTACAATGACTTGCTATGGGTATCTGAGCTAGTGAGTGTGTGAGCCTGAATTGGAACTCAGATCTTCCTGATTTGAGGCCCACTAATCTAACCTCTGAACCACTCTAGCTGTAGTTATTTAAAAATAACTAGATGGCAGCTAGTTGTCCAGAAATTAGGAATACCCAAGTTCAAATCCAGTGCTTCCTAACTTTGTGGTTTTAGGCATATCACATTGCCTTT
This sequence comes from Dromiciops gliroides, assembly GCF_019393635.1. Lineage (NCBI taxonomy): Eukaryota > Metazoa > Chordata > Mammalia > Microbiotheria > Microbiotheriidae > Dromiciops > Dromiciops gliroides. The sequence goes on along the minus strand of NC_057865.1, from coordinate 79,524,542 downwards.
GTCTACCTTGTTCTTCATTTGTAAAACATGAATACTAATAGCACCTACCCCCTAGGGTTGTTGTGGAGAACAAATGAAATGATATTTGTAAAGTGCTTTGCAAACCTTAAAATGCACTCTTAAGGTTGACAGACAGCATTTGTTTAATAAATTAAAATTTAATAATAAATTATATAAATAATAAAATATTAAATTAAAAAGTTGACATTTATTCCTTCATTCCATCTTCACAACAACACTGTGAGGTAAGTGCTATTAGTATCCTTGTTTTAAAGCTTGATCAAACCAAGGTTGAAAGAAGTAAATTTTTTTTTTCAGTGAGGCAATTGGGGTTAAGTGACTTGCCAGGGTCACACAGCTAGTAAGTGTTAAGTGTCTGAGGCCGAATTTGAACTCAGGTACTCCTGAATTCAGGCTGGTGCTTTATCCACTGAGTCACCTAGCTGCCCGAAAGAAATAAAATTTGTCCAGGGTTGCAAAGCTGATCAATTTCACTAATAAAATAGTCCCAGCCCTCAAAGAGTTTGCAGCTTATTAAGGGAGACAATATTTAGCCATAAAACAACCCCCCAAACAACAAAAAACAACAACCACCACCACCACCACAACCCCCCTAAAAAAACCCTAACATGGAACCAGCATTCTAGGTGCATAAAACAGTTAGAAAGTTCTTTGAAAAGTTCTGAGAAAAGAAAAGACTGGAGGAATTAGGAAAGGTTTTTAGAAAAGACAGGTTATCTGAGCAGTGGGTTGAAGGATAGGTATAATTTCATTAGGTGGAAGCAAAGATGGTGAAAGGTAACTTTTATGCAGGAAACATTCTACAGCGTTGCAAGTATATCTATCATATTGTAAACTCCTCTTTTAGATTATAATTTCCTTGAGGGTAGGATCTTTTCCTTAATTCATCTTTTGACAATGTCCCAGTGACAGTGCATTAACATATATTTAGTAGGTCAGAAATAAATATTGCTTAGCACATAGTAGACATGATAAATGTTTATTGATTGACTCAAATTGTATTGTATCGTGGGAAACTTAACAGTAGTGAAAAGGCATATAGCAGGGTCTGGATTAGGGGGACTCTGCCTGAATATTCTATATTCCAAAACAGAAAGCAGCTTCACTAGGCTATGACAATTCTCCACCTCTGAAAATAACATTTGATTGATATGTTTTCAGGAGACTGACATCTATAACTCTTTATTAAAAAATTAAATAACCTCTTAAAATAAAAAGGCTCTCATGTAATCTAATAGTTATGTACTATGTGACAGCATAATTATTCATTCCAAATATGTGAGGAACAAAAAGCCTTCTAATTTCATCCTTGGAGCATATAAAGGTAAAACTGATTTAAAAGAAGGTGCTACAGGAAGAAATACTCAGTTTTTTGGAAGAGCTTGGAATGTATGTATTCTAAAAAAAAAAAGGAAAACATAATTAAATCAGAGATGAAAGCTAGAATATTTTTCAATTAATTCAAAGCAGGTGTTCAATTAAAGAAACATGTTCAGGGAAGGATAGCATTCTTTTTGCCTGCTATTTTAACTAAACACTTCCCCCCACCCCCACCCCAAAGATCTCTGGAGAAATCTGTACTTGATTTTGGTTCACAGAGAATAGAGAAAATGACTTCATATATTATTCAGAATTAATGATGAGTACTCAGACCTGCATACCCAAGAGGCCCTTTCCTTATCTTGTCATCTATGATTCTGCCCTAAGTCAAAAACGAAGCTGTGCATGTCAGCAGGGTTCAATGCTTCATTGATTCATTCCCACCCCCATATACTCTGTGATTTGGTGACACTGGCCTCCTTGCTCTTCTTTGCACTAGATACTTCGTCTGTCTGTCCCTTATGCCTGGAATGCTCATGCTCTCCCTCTCCCTCTCTCTCCCCCTCTCTGTCTTCCCCTCTCCCCCTCCCTCCCCCCTCTCTCTCTCTACTCTGTCTTGTCTCTCTCCCCCCTCTCCCTTCCCTCTCTGTCTCTCCCCCCCTCTCCCTCCTCCTCTTGGTCTCTCTCCATCTCCATCTCTTGGGTTTCCTGACTTCCTTCAAGTCACAGCTAAAATCCCACATTCTACTGGAAGCTTTTCTTGATCTCCATTAATGATAATTCCTTTCCTCTGTTCATTTCTCCCGTATGTATCTTGTCCATTATTGTTTACATGTTGTCATGCCCAGGACACAGATCTTCAAGAGCAGGAACTGTCTTTTGCTTTTCTTTGTATCCCTAGTATTTCACACAGTGTATGTCACAAAGCAAGGATTTACTAAATCCTTACTGAAGGATCAGCTCATTCATTCATTTCACGTTTGTTGAATGTCCTCCCTGATCATAACTATGTACTAGATATTGTGGTGAATGCAGAGAAAACAGAATAGTTTGTGTCCTCATATAGCCTACAATTTAGTTGAGGACAATAAGCCACATACTTATAGAAGGTAGCATATGGTAAGTGCAAATTATAGGTCCTTTTAACCATTAGTAATTTGATTTCAGGAGAGGGAGAAACCAGTTTTTTATGAGTCCTATACTCAAATTGTTCCTTCCCTTCCCCACTCACCCTGCCACCTCCCCAGCCCCTGTAATAGACAGTTGCCATATCTCTACAACCTAGATTTTAGACACATTGAAGAGCAGGAATTGTTTCTTATGCCGTGTCCAGCATAGCAATGGCACACTAAAGCTATTAAAATGATTGAAACTAGTGATTATTGAAGTGAATAGTAGGAAGAATTTTCAAGAAATTGCATTAAATTCAGGGTGGATGTACGGGGAGAGAGGGAGGAAGAGAGGGAAGGAGAGAGGAGGGAGGGAGGGAGATTTTTTTTCAGAAAATTAAAGTTAAAAATGGTAATGAATATAGATTTAACTCATTAGGTATGTGCTTTTTCCAAAAGAAATATATAATAGAAAAATAAATTGGGCCAAGCACATAAAGAGAATGAATAATAATCTACAGATTACTCATGTGCTGTATTGATATCTTTGTTATGTTCGTTATGTTCAGAGAGCACAAGGAAGGTGCCTATTATGTTTTGTAATTTGAATAGCGGGACATGGATGAACACTATTGGAGAGAAATATCTCACAGATGGCATCAAAGATCCATTTGAGTATTTAGGTATTAGATTTAACATTTTCCGCCAATTCTACCATAATTATTACCCTAGCTACATTCTTCATGGTAGTCTGGTTTTTAATCTTTTTCCCCTAGTACTCCCATATGTGAACCCTCTACTTTTATCAAATTCATAAATTTCTTTTCCCCTCGATCAATTTGATACTTTATAGCCTCCTTGTGTTTGTGTTCCTGTCAGTCCTCTCTGTGGCTACCCAGTCTTCCTGGTACCAAATTCTTCAACAAAGGAATCTATAAATCAAAGTAAGACACAGCATTTCTTACTTTATATTGTCAAGCAATTGTTTTGTTTTCTTCTAAAATGACCTTTTAAAATATTAAAAAGGTCTAGTACAAAGAACGTGACTTAGAATCTGACAATCTGATATTTAATCCAGCTTTAAAGCTAACTGCATTTGGGATCTAGGACAAGTTACTTAACCACTATGGCACTGAGTTTTCTCATTGTAAAATGGGAGAGGGATGTTGGCCCAAACAACCTCTGAGGTAACTTCTACCACTAAATCTATTATTGTGTTTTGCCATAAACACACTTTGGGAATTATCAATCCAAAATAGTTGCATTTCTCTTGTGCTCTTCTAATTCTGTAGATACTTCCTTTGCTAGCTTCCAAGTTTTAGCAAGTTCTACTACGTCTCTGATAGCATTCATTACAAATCTAAATATCTTTATAGCCACATTTCTCTCTAGCAGTAGTGTTGATATAGTTTGATTTATGTCCCTTAAATACGACAATGAAGCAAATTAATCAGAGAATTTTTAAGTTCAGAAGAATAAAGAACATCTAATAACTCTTTCTAAACCATTCATTCCATCTCCTAAATTCCTTACAGGGAGTTAAGCAGCATCTGTTTGAGACAGGTAGGAGGCACAGTGAGATGTTGCTCATTTCAAATCCTGAATTAAACGCTTACTAGCTGTGTGATCCTGGGCAAATCACGTTACCTCTATTTGCCTTGCTTTTCCCAACTGTAAAATGGGGATACTAATATCACCTACCTCTTAGAATTGTTGTGAAAATCAAATGAGATATTGGTAAGGTGCTTGGCATACTGTCTGACACATAGTAAGAACTATACAAATGCTATAACAACAATAATGGCATATAATATAGTAATTATTATATATTATACAATTACATAATATAATGTTACATTATTTAATAAATGGAATCATGTTATATAATACTTATCAGTATTATCCTAAGATCATTTCTGAGATATGACTGGTATAAAATCAAACACTATTATGGAAACATCTACCTGTCGGTCTCGGGTTTAACTTAACATCAAATTCCTGGGAACAGTAGTTTCTTGTCCAAAGAAAGAAAATCATTTATATCAACTGATTCTACATGGGACACTAATTAATTTAGCAGTGGTCATTTCCTTTTCTGATGACACATACAGTTCACATTCGTTTCCATTCAACCATGTGGCCATGAATGCACATCAACTTTTTCTGATAATGGTTTGTGGAGTGATTAGCTCCTGCTGATTTTATCTATTAGTAATTCTTCTGGGGGCTACATTTCCTAGAGTCTTTCTATCAAATGCTATGAAGCTTTTAGAGTCGATTGATCAAATGGAACTTGATAAGAAAAAAAAAAGAGAGAAAAATCTAACTTTTTGTACAAACCTAACTCCCCAGCACAAACATAGTGAACTTATCACCTTCCACAGCTGAAGGAAGGAAGCATGAACATATGGAGGGTAAATTTGTCCCCCAACCAGTTACCAAAGTTGGAGAAAATAACAGCATCAAAGCACTGGCTTCTATTTGTCACTTTGGGATTGGGTTGTATATTGCCAGTCATGTCTTCTGGAAAGATTAGAAGGATGAGCTGTTGCTGCTTCACCATGATACCGACATCCTAGGAGGATACCAGTGACTAACTGCATAATGGAGCGATAGTAAACATATTAAGAAACATAGGTCTCAAAGCATTCCTTCTGCTTTCTTTCACTTATGGGGAAAAAAGATATCCTTAATACATACATTGTGACAGATCGCGAGGGGACCTCATCAGTGTTTTATGATAACCATGTATAAATCTTGAGCTCGATGGGTAGTATTCATGATTAATTGCTTTCCATCGACATTAGGCGGTGTTATTATCAGCTCCTTGCTGCTCAGCATTTGCTATGCTGTTAATTATTGTTGTGTAGCTCTAAGAGATGTTTTCAAAACATTTTAGAATTCTGCTACTCTAATGGCATAGGGAAGAACTTAATAAGCCACCATCCTATGTGGGAGAGACAAAGAGATACCTAAATAAAAAACACCACCACAGAAAATAATTTAATTATATTCCCGCCTTGCCAAGTTATCGCTGACAAGAAGGTACTCTGAACATCGTGCTAAATGTCAACAGCCGATCTCAGCTACTCTGGAATTCATTTTTTATTCCACCCACAAGCAGAGCACAATCCCCTGGTGTACAAGCGAGCAACGAAGATTAAAGGGGATGAATTCATACTCCAAGATTTGGCATGGATTTTAAAAATTAAACTCTTATTACTTGAACCCCCATGATTTGGGGAAAAAAGACTCGAGGCCTTATGAAAAGGCTATACATATATAATTTTACATATATAATATGTGATAATACATAGATATAACAAAATAATACATATGTATGTAGAAGATAAAATTATATATATATAAAGACATGTATATACACATATCTCTAACTACATCTATATCTATAACTATATATTTACTACTCTGGCAATTTAAAAAATCCATTTCCTGCAGTGAGGCCTGCATTTTAATTAGTATGGTATTTCAAAGTTAACACCCACCTGCTATCAATAATAATTCTGTCTCTCCCTGATATGTTTTATACTTTTATACTTTTCTGAATATCATGATGTTACTTTCCTTCAGTTGAAATTTTAATTTCTGATGGATGTTTTTTTCAGTTACACCATTAGGGTGACTCGTACCCTAGTAAAATTATTGGTTTGCTGTGATTGGGGTGGGGCTGGGGGAAAAATCTGAAACCATGGGCTGTGCTTTATTTCCAATATGGGCTTACATATTCTGGTAAGTATAGAGTGGAAAAGTAGAAGACATGAAAAAAAAAGCAGTTTCTACATCCTATGGGTGAAAAAATAGCAAAGAAACATGGCCTGTTACTTAAAATGAGGAAGACTGCCAATGAGTGAAAATCTCAACAACCTGTTTAGATTATCCTTAAATTGTTCCTTATAATATCAGGCAGTCAATTAATCGCCACACATTTATTAAATACTTCCATTACACCAAAACCAAGGCTAGGCCCAGGAGATACAAAGACAAAAAAGAAAACAAACTTTGCTCTAAAGGAACTTACATTCTCTTGGGAGAGCTAATGTATGCATAAATGTGTATACCATATAAAGTATGCAGAATAAATGGAAAATATATATAAAGAACTTAAATACAAGGTAGATGGTGAGGGAAGCTATTGGCAGTTGAGATGAGAAGATGTTCTATAAGGCATCATATAACAAGAGGTACTGGGGTACTTTTCTTAAAGGAAATTAGGGACTTTATATGGGAAGGTGAGAAAAAATACATTCCAGGTATGGGGGTCATGGAGACATGCAATGACATAGGTAAGAAACAGAGAAAAGTCAGGGTCAAATGAACTATTGAGTGAAGTAAAGGGAGTAATATATAATGAGGCTGGATGAAATAATTTAAGACCAAGGGTAAAGGGCTATCACAGCCAAGTAGAGAAGTTAATATTTGCTGGTACAGCCATCAGAACTTATTGGATAAGGGATTAATATAGTAAAAATTTGTGTTTAAGGAGAAATCACTAATTGGATTTATATCAAATGTGTATCAGATCAAGAACAATATGTGTTATAGGACCAATGATACAGTTGAAAAGGATCTTAGACCTCCATTCCAACCCCAAGTTTCATTTTTAGCAAAGGAAATTGAAGCCTATGATTTAAAAATCTTAGCTGCCAGCAAGTTAGTATTAGAGGTGAGGCTTAAATTAATATTTCTTCACCCTGTAGTACGTTTCATTGTTTCTACATATGTTTTTTTTTTCTGTTTTTTTTTTTTTTTTTTTTTTTTTTTTGGCGAGGCAATGAGGGTTAAGTGACTTGCCCAGGGTCACACAGCTAGTAAGTGTAAAGTATCTGAGGTCAGATTTGAACTCAGGTCCTCCTGAATACAGGGCTGCTGCTTTATCCACTGTGCCACCTAGCTGCCCCCTTTATATATGTTCTTACAAAATCCAAGTGGTCCAGTACTATAAACCAGTCAAGTTCAAAGAGTGTTCCAGCATATTTTTATAGAGTAGAAACAGCAATTATCTCATCTTTAAAGTGAAGGGCCTAGATCACATTCAATCTCTAAGTTCCTTTCAAGCTTTTAAAATCCCACAAACTTTATGAAATTCTGCATATGTCTGTCGTCAGAGAGAGATATCAGATTGATATTTTTCTCAAACAACTATTAGGTACACAAGACAATGTCACTTCAACTTTCAGAGTCTCAGTTTTCTTATCTGTGAAAGAGAAAGGAAGGAAATCAGCATTTATTCAGCATCTAGCATATGCCAGACACTGTTCAAAGTAATTTACAAATATTATCTGATTTGATCTTTCCAATAAATTTCAGGAGGTAGGTACTATCATCATCTACATTTTGTGATTGAGAAAACAGAGGCAGGCAGAGGGTAAGTGACTTGTTCAGAACCATATAGCTAATAAGTGTCTGAGGCAGGATTTCAACTTAGGTTTTCCTAACTATGCATTTCTAGAAACACTGTGAGGTCAGATCTATAGGAAGTATTATCTGCACAATTAAGTAGTGTAATAGATAGAGCATTGGGCATAGACCTTACTACCAACTTTAACCATGAAAAAATATTTTCTTTTCTTTTCTTTACTTTTTGCTGAGGCAATTGGGGTTGAGTAACTTGCCCATGGTCACACAGCTAGTAAGTGTCAAGTGTCTGTGGCCAGATTTGAACTTGGGTCCCCCTAACTACAGGGCTGGTGCTCTATCCACTGTGCCACCTAGCTGCCCTGAAAAAATATTTTATATCCCTTTGTGCCAATTCTGTCCCTTATTTGGCTTCTGTTCTCTCAATAGAATATGCACGTGATTGATCATTCAGCAGTAACAATATTAACAATGATAATATCACTAATACGAATAATTCTTATTCATGTAGTACTTTAAGGTTTTTTGCAAAGTTGGTAGTAAGGTCTGTTTAGAGAAAGTACCTACCTAGAGATATGTTACTTTATAGTATAATTAATATAAAAATGGAACACTATTGGAAAATGGAGGTATTAAATGTGTAGAGTAGACAACTTTATATGCAAATATATATAATATATGGAGAGAAATAGAGATTAACTAAACTCTAGAAATTATAATATGAGGATAGAATAATACATTCTTAGCTTCTGTGATGAATAAAGAGACATTAGGGATCCTTATTGGGAGGTGTCATCAAATTAAAGAGAAATAAAGAAAGATGTAATTCATCACTAGTTAATATATCACTTGCCCCTGAAGAAAAACAAACCTTAAGGTTTACTTGTTCAAAACCAAATCCTAATGTTTTGAACAAAGGTAGATATAACCAGAATGTAGTAAAGTGCTTCATTATCTAACATTAGTTAGTAACTTAACTAACTGTAATACAAATATGTAGCTTATATAAAACAAAAACCATTGTTACCTTTTTTCTTAACTTCTTCATGTAGTATTTTAGCAGCTACCATATTTCATTTGTCTTTCCAGAAATCACTGCGCTGTCTGAATTTTTTTAGTATATCTCTTTCATCAGGGATGAACATGGTACCTTCTTGAGTTTTCAACACTTCCATCTATAGAACCATTTAGATTTCTTTTATTCTCAGTCTTCAGATAAAGGGTGTCCTCTGCTTGTCAATAAATGGAAATCCTTTCATTCAAATTTTGTAAGATTTTTAAATGCTTTTTAACAGGCATGTAGTTTGTCATTGTTTCAAGAGTATGCCACTTATCATAGACCCATCATATCTGGGATGATTCAAGGTTTTTCCTGAGGATTATTATATTCACATATATGGCAAGTTAGAATTTTAGAGGTAGAAGGGAGCCTTAGAGATTATCAAAGTCAATTTCCTCATTTGACAGATGAGGAAACTTCAACTTAAAAAAATTAAGTAACACATTTAGTTGGGACAAGATCCGAGATGAGATTTCAGTTTTCCTGTTTCAGTTATGTACTCATCACACAACACACACTTGGTATTTTGCCTTTCTGTTAGATATTCTGGAAACAAAGCATTCATTTTATCATCATCCTATTTTCAGAATCTATTCTGAATTTCTCATCTTTGGTATTCAAGTCTTCACAATTCAATTCAACCAACATTTGTAGAAAACATCCAATGTCCAAATTACTTTAGTAAACATGGAGAGATACACAGAGAAGAAATAATACATAGGCCCTCCCTTTGAGTAGAGTATAAGTTAACAAAAGCAGTTTGAAAAGTAATAGATTTTTGGTTTATGTCACTGCAGAATGGGAGAAATTCATAGTGTAGGGGAAGTTATTGTTCAACATGGTTGGGGTAAGGTTCACTCTAACTGTAGGGATTCAAAGGAGGCTAGATGAAGGGATTTTTGATCAGGAACAGGTTAGTCTGGATAGCCTATGAAATTCCTTCTAATTTTTAAATAATAAACATTTTTATTTAAGGTTTTAAGATCCAAATTTTATCCCTTCTCCCCTGTCCCCTCCCTGAGGCAGTAAGCAGATATGCATTATATATGTGCAATTACGTAAAACATTACCATATTGGTCATGTTATACAAGAAAACTTGAATAAAAGAAAAAAATGAAAGAAAGTGAAAAATAGCATGCTTCAGTCTGTGTTCAATCACTATCAGGTCTTTCTCTGGAGGTGGATATTATGCTTCATCATTAGTCTTTTGGGATTGTCTTGGATCATTGTATTGCTGAGAATAGTTAAGTCATTCACAATTCTTCATCAGACAATATTGCTGTCACTGCACAACGTTGTCCTGGTTTTGCTCACTTCACTATACATCCATTCATACAAGTCTTTCTAGGCCTTTCTGAAATCATCCTGCTTGTCATTTCTTATAGCACAAAAAATATTCCATCACCATTGTATACCACAGCTTGTTTAGCAATTCCCCAATTCATGGGCATTCCTTTGATTTCCAATTCTTAGCCGCTACAAAAAGTTGCTATATATATATTTTTTTTTACAAATAGGTCTTTTTCTCCTTTTACAGATGTCTTTGGGATATAAACCTAGCACTGCTATTGCTGTATCAAAGGGTGTGCACAGTTTTATAGCCCTTTGGGCATAGTTCCAAATTGCTCTCCAGAATGGTTGGATCCATTCACAACTCCACTAACAGTGCATCAGTGTCACAGTTTACCCATATCCCCTCTATCAACCAACATTTTCCTTTTTGCCACTCTGATAGATTCCTTCTAATTTTGAAATTCTATGCTTCCAATTTAGAGCACTGAACTTGGAACCCCAAAAGAGGGTCAAGAAGAGTTGGACACAGGGGCAGCTAGGTGGCGCAGTGGATAGAGCACCGGCCCTGGAGTCAGGAATACCCGAGTTTAAATCCGGACTCAGACAGTGAACACTTACTAGCTGTGTGACCCTGGGCAAGTCACTTAACCCCAATTGCCTCACTAAAAAAAAAAAAAAAAAAGAGTTGGACACAACTGAAAGGACTCAGCAAAAAATGTTCTAGAAAGTACAAAGGAAAGAAGGAAGGTCAGTAATTACATTCTGAGCTAACATAATCTGTGTGGAACCTTTGGATTTTTACTAATTTCTTATCTCAACATATAGTGCACTTAGTCATTCATCCAATTAGTCCAAGGTAACATGTTATTCTGGATAATCATGAGTCCTTTATAAAGTCCAAGAATATGAATTTCATTCATTTTGCTCAGAGTATTATTTCTGAAGAGGAGAATATAAAGATATACAAAAGTACACTGGTCATATACTTGATTTTCATGTTGTTGTCAGTCCTTGATTTTCAGTGGGTAGATTAGGTGCTTTATAGATTTAATGAAATCAGGACTAGTTTAGATTCACAGAATCTAAGAAATATAAGGGTCCTCAGGGGCTATCCAATGACATTGAGATGAGAATCCCTTCTACAAAATCTCCAAGCAACTCTTCAGCATATACCTAAAGACATAAATGGAACTCACCAGCTCCTAGAGAATTCAATTTTGGTTCTGGTTAGTTCTTATCATTAGGAGATTTTTCTTGTTATGATATGTGAACATATGTGTGTTTATTGTTGTTAAGTTGTTTCCTACTCTTTGTGACTCCACATGGGGTTTTCTTGGCAAAGATACTTGACTGGTTTGCCATTTCCTTCTCCAGCTCATTTTACAGATGAAGATGCTGAGACACTTGTTCAAATGACTTGTCTAGGCTCACATACCTAGTAAGTGTTTGAGGCCAGATTTGAACTCAGGTAGATGAATTCTCCCGACTTTGGTCAGTCTCTGTCTCCCTCCCTCCCTTTACCCTGTCCTCTTCTCCTTTCCATCTATATATTTGTACCCAGTTCTAGGAAAATAAAATTAACTGTATTTGTCTATGTTTCTCTTTCTCTTATTTACATTGTTTATAAAAGAACTCCTATTCTACTGATTACTACTCCTCTGTATACAGCATTGTAGTGATTAATTCAAGTTATCCTTAAGCTATTTTAGAAATATGAGGTGACTCAGAAATGTTAAATAACAATGCTTCTCCCCATTAAAGCTTTCACCCTTTCACAAGGGCCCCCCAAAAGGTATCAATTACTGTCTTCTTTGATAATACTTTTGTGCATGTTTTATCTCAATCAAATGGTCTTATTTTTCTAGAGGGAAAAAAAAGTGATCAAGTGCTAAGAACACAATGTATTTCAATGAAATGCTATTGATTTTTAAAGTTATTCATGTTAAGAACATGATTATTTTTAGTACATAGTTAAACTGATCTTAGGAGAATGAAGTCAACTAAATCACAGGATAATAAGCTTTAGAGATAGTAAATTCTATATTAAATACATAAAAGAGAAGCAGCATATCTAAATAAAGAGAGTTTTCTTATGACTAGATGAATTACTTGTCTTTATGCACAGACAATAGGGAATCTGGGACCATACTTCCTGTTTCACTTTGTGGCTTCACCTTATCCCAGGATAACAAATGCTCTGTGCCCTCCCTTTCAGAACACATGAGAGGAGATTGATTTGGGTGAATCCTTATGTATCCTCAGTTTGCTTATTTGTTTTGGTTTTTTGTCCCTTGTGGATTTGGACTTGTAATTTCACTGATAGAGCAAACTTCCAGTTTGGGAATGACCATCTTCTACCAATGTAGAAGATCAACTCTTCACTATAGACTGGAAGACTTAAGTGACTTATCCATGGTCACAGGGTATGTATGTCAGTGGAAGTATTTGAATGCAAATTTTCTATATGAAAAATAGCCCTCTATCCCTTTATTTACAGAGAAGTAGATGGATGCCTCTTCTTATGTAGGTGTAAAAAGTTAAGTTGTTATTGGGCCAGATATCTATGCTAATGTTCCCATAAAATCTCTATTAGCATAGTCAATGGCAGTAAAATATAGGAACCTCTGTTTCTGCCATCTTGAGTTGTTTTTTTGTTGGAAGAATACTATACACTAACTTTTGGGGTGTCCCCAAAGTCCTAATAGAATTTTAAGCTTTAAGAAGCTATTTAAGCTTTAATAGCTTAAAATATCAACATGAATTTTGGGATTCCTGTATTTCGGGTAAATTAGTTAATATGTTTTTATGGACTGGTCTGAGAACTGGCCATCTGTAGCATTGGGTTTTTGTTTTTGTTGTTGTTGTTGTTGTTTTTAGAGAGGTAATTGGGGTTAAGTGACTTGCCCAGGGTTATACAGCTATTAAGTGTTAAGTGTCTGAGGTCAGATTTGAACTCAGGTACTCCTGACTCCAGGGCCGGTGCTCTATCCACTGCACCACCTAGCTGCCCCATCTGTAGCATTGTTACAATGGACAAAATGTATTACAAGTTTCTGACTGACCAACGAACTTTTGGAAAAAAAACCTGATCCTAAGGTAGAATGCCCTGACTATGGATAACAGAAAATGGGCAATGTGACAGTATTAAAAAGATCAGGTACTAAAAACTTGAATTGGAAATGTAAATATTATTTTGATTCCACTTTTTTTGGGGGGGAGAACACCTTAATTAGACAAGGTATGGGTCAATGGTAAAATCAATAGTCCAGAATTAATGACCTTGTTAATTAATTACTTGTTCTATCTTATTTAGAGCATAGAATCGTGCCTGGTCACTTGGCTTTGCAAAGTGATTTAAAAAATCAGTCTAGGCAAATACCTCTAACATAATTCATTTAATGCAAAAAATGGAGGGGCTGTACCATGGTATAATTATATACCAATATCACACAAGGATATCTTAATTTATGATGAAATGAAAATGTGAAATCCTCAGTGAGACATGTAAAAGGGCTCCACATTGTGTCTCCCTCTTACCTTTGTAGTTTTCTTTCATATTACTCCCTTCCTCCAAACTCTCTGTTCCTTCCAAACTCAGCAGATGTCTGTTCCCCACAGTAAAAGCTTCAGTAGTCTCCCCACCCACTTAAATGAAGAAATCCCAGAGAAGCTCAAACCCTTTGAGTAACTCTGTCAGAGTAAGCCAAAAAGACTTCTTTTCCCAGCTAGGGGGAATTCTAACAATCAGCTGACAACCAACTCCCTAAAAGTCTCCCTTGCATGAAAGCAGCACCAGACCCTGATCTTTAACCTGAAGAGCAGGTGTGAGCCCTTTAATCCACCCCCCACCTATGTCAGGTTTTGCTACTCCTATAAGATCCTTATTGAAAACCTAGTGGATTTTTCCAATTTGGGTGCCAGGAGCTCATCATCCCTGACTACCCCCTTCAAATTGTATTTCTTCTCAGTTTTGATGCCCTGCCTTCTTTCTCTGCTGAATATGTTGTTGTGCTCCGAGTTTCCTTGAAGTGTACCTTGGGATTCTGAACCTCACTCAGATGGCATTAAGACACCCACATGGTGGATCTTCCATTTCGCAAATCCAAGCCTTTAAAAAGTGTTTTCTCATGTCTGGAAAGGTTTTTCCCTCTCATCTTTGTTTCTTCAGATCTCTAGCTACCTTCCAAGCATAGATGATTGTCTAATTTATACATAAGGCTTTTCTTGAGTCCCCTCAGTTACTAACATCCCCCCTTTTGCAATAATGCTGTATTTGTTTACTCCTATTCATATTATATTCCCCTGGTGGAATATAAGTTCACTGAGGGCAGAGATTCTGTCTTTGTATCCTAAACACCCATTACAATGCCATTCATATACATGCTTGTTGAATTGTTTTGTTGAATAGTACAGGTGTATCCTATTTTAAGAAAACCCAATAGAAGAAAAATACAAGTTTTTAAAATAAACACAATGATGCTAACTCCCTCCGCCACCCCCACACACATTCTACATGATTTGTTTTGATTTATTTAAATAGAAAGCTCTTCTCATTCATTTAACATATTCTTGTGTTCAAAGATTTCATGTGCACACTTCTCAGGAATACATCTTTTAGCAAAAACTAGGAGTCCATAAATCCCTAGAAATTAAATGGTGTCCCTTGCCTCATGGGATAAAACTCCTAACAAAAAAACTCAATGCATTTATTTTCAACCTACTCCTGTATGTGAAGTTCGTTTTTTCTTTTTCTTTTTAAAATAAGGCTTGTGATTATATTGCTGAGGAACATCCTGGACCAATACAGATGAGCACCTGCTCAAGCAACTTGGGGGGGTCTTAAAAAGATACCTGGAGGGGGCGGCTAGGTGGCACAGTGGATAAAGCACTGGCCCTGGATTCAGGAGTACCTGAGTTCAAATCCGGCTTCAGACACTTGACACTTACTAGCTGTGTGACCCTGGGCAAGTCACTTAACCCCCATTGCCCCACAAAAAAAAAAAAAGATACCTGGAGCACTAAAAAGTTAAATGATTTGCCGAGGGATACAGAGTCAGTCAAGTCCAATCAACAAGCATTTATTAAAGGTTCATTCTATGATAGGGACTGTGTGAGGGCCTGGGGTACAAAGTAAACCAAAAGAAAGACAGTCCCTGACCCCAAGAAGCTTACATTCTAATTTTTTTTTTTTTTGTGGGGCAATGGGGGTTAAGTGACTTGCCCAGGGTCACACAGCCAGTAAGTGTTAAGTGTCTGAGGCCGGACCTGAACTCAGGTACTCCTGAATCCAGGGCCAGTGCTTTAACCACTGCGCCATCTAGCTGCCCCCTAACATTCTAATTTCTAATGGAGGAGGATAACCCGTAAAAGGGAGCTGAAAAGAATTTGTGTGTGCGCATGTGTGTGTGTGTGTGTGTGTGTGTGTGTGTGTGTGTGTGTGTGTGAGAGAGAGAGATAGAGACAGACAGACAGACAGACAGACAGACAGACAGACAGACAGAGACAGAGAAGGGTTAAGGGAAGCTACCTTGTGTGTAGGGGGGGATACAGGGCACAGTGTTAAGATAGGAGTTCTTAAGAATGGCTGTTCTGGGCTCTTCCTCAAAATGCAGGTTGCCAGAGGAACCCAGGAATGAGAAAGGGGGACAAGAGAGACAGAAGGAGGTAACTGGATCTTAGTGGCAAAACCCAGAGAATATATGTCAGAGGTTGAAAGATTAATTTTAGGTTTTCTTGACTGCAGGACCAGGTTTTATCTGTTATAATATGTTGTCTCTTATTGTATAGCTATGAAAACTATATTCCTAAAGTAGTCTTGAAAAAAACAAACAAACCCAAACATTGATTAGCATTAGTCTATCTCTTTTACTTCCTGTTCATTATTTTAGTCAAGCATATTCCTTTCAAAGGCTTACTACCCATTCCTTCACAACTAATGTTCATTAGTGGGCATGGGGTAATCTTTTTACAAGAAAGGATTCCCAGGCAACCAGTTTAGTGAGATAACAAACAGTAAGTGGGTGAATTAAATTAGTTGTTTTTAAGAGTGCCCAGCTGTTTGCCTAAATTCAAATCACATTGTTCTGAGGGTTTTATGTTTATTTTTTTTCCTCTCTCTGGAAAATTATGGCTACACAGACCTAGGCTAAGTGAAGTCATTCCTTTTTTTTTGTTTGTTTTGTTTTTGCTGTAGGAATTCCTCATTCTTTTTGTAGGAATAAATGTGTGGTAAATAAATTAGTAAAGAAACTCTCACTAATTCCAGAGGATCTAATTGTGCTTTTTTTTTCTTTCTTTCTTTTTTTTTTTTTTTAGGGAGGCAATTGGGGTTAAGTGACTTGCCCAGGGTCACACAGCTAGTAAGTGTTAAGTGTCTGAGGCCGGATTTGAACTCAGGTACTCCTGACTCCAGGGCCGGTGCTCTATCCACTGTGCCATCTAGCTGCCCCCTCTAATTGTGCTTTGAGAAAAGAGGTAGGAGAGTATTCTAGGAAATTTCCTTGTCTAATTCCAGGCCTAATAGTTTGGATCTTTCAACCCAATGTGTCCATCAGTAATTTGCCAAGGACTTATTCAATAAACACCAGGATGCCAATGACTGACCTAGACCTTAGGGGCAAAAAGACAAAAAATTAAAATAACACCTGCCTTTAAGTAGTTTACTTTCAGTTGGAGAAAATATCTATGTATAGAGCCAAATATAAGACATATTCATATAAAATTAATTTTGCCACTGGAGGGGAACACTAAGAAAGACTTTGGATAAGAAATGACACTTGAGTTGAACTGAGAAGAAAGCAAGGAATGCTAAGGGTGAGGAGGGAGTATGTTGCAGGTGTCTGGTTTGTCTGTATTTTTAAATATTTAGGGTGCCTTTAAGCCAAATGACCATCTTTTTAAGTCTAGTTGCTAATAACTGCCCTGAGAATAAAATATCTATGTGACAACATGACTATACATATAATTTCATTTAATGCTCTCTGTACCTATTATGAACTAGAAAAGGATGCTTTCTTAAAGAAAGAGAGTTTATGAAGAATATACCAAGTAGTGTAGTTTAGTTGGACTGGAAAATTTGTCAGAGAGCAATGTGTAGTAGGCCTGAGAAGATAAGCTAAGGGAAGTTTATTAATTATGTTAAATACCAAATACAGGAGTTTGTATTTTATCAATGTACCTCCTTAAGAAGGGCACTACATGGTTTGACTTGTGCTTTCATAGAATCCATTTGGTGGCTCTGAGGAGACTAGATTGGAGAAGGGAGAGATTCAAACGAGACCAGTTAGGAGGTTATTGAAATAGTTGAGGCTAGAGGAAATTAGGGATCAGAAAACATGTAGGCAAAAGCCTGTATATGGGTGCAGATCGTGTATACTTTTTGTTTTGTTTTGTTAAGTTTTCATATAGTCTGGGTTGACTCTCTCACTAACTGGGTAAAATTCTTGCTGTCATTGGAAGCATCACCTTACTCCAGTTGTAAAATTAAATGGTATTGCTAAATATTACTTACATGATTCATTGACCTGATGTCAAGTTATATTTTGTCCTATATTTTGAAGTGTTTTAAACTTTACATTTTTCGCCTTGAGAGTTTGAGGTGTTACAAACTAGCTGTTTAATTTTTTCCAATTGATATACTTCCACTGAGATACAGATGTGTAATGAAAACACTATAATTGAATTTGTTTCATTACTGAAGGAACCAATGCAAGCTAACTGAAAACGATATAAATGGGCAAATATTCATTAATAACAAAAGCTTCTCCCTGAAACCAGTAGTCACTTTCCAAAACAAACGCCTTTTAATTCCTTCTGATTTATTTTTATTCCTTCCAATTCTTTGTCACAGTTGGATGCCTTTAAGTAAACCAGTCAGTATTTATAGAAGCCAATTTTCATTTAAACTCTCGAAAGCTGGTTTAAACCTAAGCGTTTCTCTAGGATCTAATGCATATTTACTGAAATGAATACATCTTTGAAATTGGGAAGGTTGTAAGGGAAACTAATACAGTTTATAGCAGATTTGCATTTTTCCACATGTATTTTACATATATTAATGCATATTATTTATACTGACAAGATGGCATAATGTATTTATATATACACGTGCACAATTTATCTATATTTTAAAATATTTAGGGTGCCTTTAAGCAAAATGACCATCTTTTTAAGTCTAATAATTGCTAATAAATGCCCTGAGAATAAAATATCTATATGTATACATGACCATACATAGAGATGGGGGTCATTATTTATTTAATGCTCTTTGTACTTATTACTTATGAAATAGAAAAGGATGCTTTCTTAAAGAAACAACTGTTTAGATCGAATTATGAGGGTAGGCGGGAACTCAGGATCATTTTTAGTCCATCCTTTCCTTCAGGAAGAACCATATATGACCTTTGGCAATCTAATTAGAATCTACCCTGTGGATTGGAAGATCTCCAGATCAAAATTGATTCATAGGATATTTTTTTAAACCTAGTATGTATCAAGATCTATACAATGGGTGGGAAGTACAAAGACAAAAAAGGAGCCCCTGTCTTCAAGCAGCTTGCATTAACTTTGGGGAGACAACTTTCGCTCATATTTCATATTATCCATAATATTACATATAATATTTCAAATTGTATATCATACACATATACACAATATGTATACACATGTATTTGCATATATTAAATATGTTAATATACATATATGCACAAATATATGTGCATACACATATATACACATGTACATATAGCATGTGTGGCTATGTCTACATATATACATATTAATATATTATGTATATGCAAAATAAATACCAAATAACTTAGTGGGGAAGGTGCCAGCAGCTAGAAGTTCAAAGAAAGGCTTTATGGAGAGAATAGTGCTTGAGTTGATTTGAAGGAAGCCAGGGGTTCTAAGGGGCAGATGTGAGGAGTAAGTAAATTCTAGGCATGAGGACAGTCAATGCCAAGGCATGAGAAAGGAGGTGGAGTATCCTGTATGAGGAACAGCAACAAGGTTAGTCTGGCTGAAATAAATTATTAATGAAGGGAATTACTATATAATAAGTCTAAAGTCTAGCTGTGAAAGCCTTTAAATGCCAGAGAATTTTATATTTGATCCTGGAGGTAATAGGGAACCTCTGATGAGGAGATTCCTCAATTAAGTTCAACAAACCATGCTAATATTTGGAAACACCCTCCTGGGAACTCTTACCATCCTATATAAGTAAATACCTTATGCTATAGTTTAAACTCATTTCCCCCTTGGAGGTAGAGAATGCCATTATCTAACGAATGTTGATAGTTATTTATAAAAATATAAAATGTCGTAGCTGGAAGAGAGATGAGATATCATCTTTTTCATGCAGCTCCCTTCATCCCCCCAGTTCAATGATTCATAAAGGGCTTACTGCATGGCAAAGCACTGGGATTAAGGGCAAAAGTAAAAGCCTGTGCCCTCAAGGAGTTGCCATTCTCCTGAAAACTTTACAGATGCTGAAAATGAAATTTAGCCAGGTGGGCTGATTTAGGCTTCCACAGCTGGTAAAACAGTAGGTAGCAGAATTGTGCATTGTCCTTTCCATAGTGATAAACTGGTAAACTTCATCCTTCTCTTTTCCAGATTATGAATCGTAGTTCTTTTTCTTAACCTTCTTTGATATTCGATTCCTTCCCTTTGAATTATCTTTACATTTCCCCTATGAACCCATTGCTATTTCTGATCCTGCTTTTAGTGGTTATGGATAATGCAGTACCACTTCATTTATTAGGTACCCACTTATCCAGCAAACTTCAGCTATGATTAAGAACCAGAAATCTGAATAATAATCAAGGATATGGCAGACATAATAAATATTTTAAAAGCTGGTTCACTAAATCTCTTATGGGACTTAGTTGCTCATAGTTTGCAAATAATATAACAGATTAAGAAAGACATCAAAAAGCAAGGGGATGTGCTGGTGGTCAATAATATTGGTTTTACATGGCAGTCCAAGACAGGAAGGAGAGAAGGGAAAATAGAAAGCTTATATTCCATAGATTGTGAGCTCAGGGAGGGCTGAGGTTATTTCCATTTGGTCTTTAGATTCTTAGAGACTCACATGGTGCCCAACACTTAACAACACTTGAAAATACTTAATTGATGGAAAGCAAATGTACATATTCAAATATAATTTTCTTTCTGTTTACCAAAAAGTATTAGATGTTTCCTGTTTCCTAGGGGCTAAAAGAGCTAATTAATGATATCTGCTTTGGGTAATAAGTCCTTCTCCAACACAGAACACTTATCCTCAAAGATTTGGTTGAGGAAACAGATGTTGCAATTGTGGACCCACAACTCATCACCCTCCCTTTTACAAACATAGCTAGGAATGTCTATTGAAGATAGACACAAGGTTTAGGGAGATACAAAATTAAATAAGAAATCTTTTCTGCCCTCACAGAGCTTAAAATGTAGCACTGAAGGGTTGTATACAAACTAAGGTAGGAATCCAGAATTTATTTTCCAAAAAATTAAGTATTAAATAAAACCAAAGCCAACTCTTCCCTCAAGGTACTTACATTCTATTAGGAGGAAAGAACATGTACAGAGAAAATTAAATATAAAATGTACACAAAGTTGTTGCTGTTGTTGTTGTTGTTGTTGCTGTCTTCATGGAGGTAGCACTAGCCTTGTGGGAAATCAGGATAGGCTTTCTTTCAGAGCTTTGAAGAGAACTCAAAGGAGAAGTGAAGCAGACATGCATTCTAGGCATGAGGAAAGTCTATGAGAAGGTCAAGCAATAGGATCACCAAGCAAATCAATTTACCTAGAGTGTAGAGTACCTGAAGGAGAAATAAATCTGGAGTAGTGTGGAGCCAGACTGTGAAGGACCTTCCCCTCACAAAGGAAAACTAGAGGAGTCTTTTTTTTTTTAATCCTACAGGCAAGAGAGAGACACTAAGAGTTCCTGAGCAGGCAAGTGACATAGCCTGGAAAGTTTTAGTACTATCCACTTGACATTTGTATGAATCATAGATTGGTGAGGGGAGAAGCAAGGCCAGGAGTAAAAATGGGAGGCTATTTCAATAGTACAGGTGAGAGAATAATGGCTTTGACTAAGATATTGGCCGGATAAATAGAGGGGAAATGATGGAAGTTGAAAGGGAGTTGACAATATGACCTACACATGGACTGGACTGGAAGAACTCCTGATGGGAAAACTTTGTCAAAAAAGAAAATCTTTAAGGAGTTTTTTCTCATACTAGATATATACCTATCGACCTGGCTAACAAAAGATATCAGGTAGCTGTAGGCATAGGCATTGTTCCCCAAAGCTGATAATATTCCTTTTGAAGGAGTAGCCCTCCCAACAGAATAAACTCCCTATTGAATGAGAAGAGCTCAGCCATAGATGCCAGCAACAAACCATAAGAGTAGGGCATCAGTGAGCAATTGGCCAGTAACAGTGGAAGTTATAAGAAACATTTGAGCTGGGTTCATAAGGTGAATTGTTCTGGAGTTGTTTCCTTTTCTTCTAGTAACATGGAGAATCTCTGGGAAATCATGGGGGCCTTTCCCTTGTTATTTAACATCTTTATTCCATTTGAATTGTTTCCTTTCTGTCAAATCAATGTATTATTTGAACACATTAGGCATAAAATGCATTGGCAAGGGGCTGGTAGGTGTAGAGTTGAAAAGGTATTTACCCAGTCAATCTCCCCAACCCGAGGAGGAACAAAGTGTAGGACCTAAGCTATACGGGGAGTTTTGACTATCTAGACTTGGTTGACATGCCTCAGATGCCTTCTTAACCTAAAAGTTCCCTCAGCATCTGTGTCCTCCTTATCTTGGTGAATCATTCCAACCTGTCATATTTTTACCTTGGAATGTCCCCCTCCACCCTGCTTCTCTGTCCCACTGATGATTTTTCTTCACCTCAGACCTTCTATTCTAAACAAGGTTATTAATCTTCTCTTACCTTACTCTGCAACTGACTCAATTTCACAACCATAAATACAGGGACTGTCTGCTTCCCTGTATCTGTATCCTCAAAACTTAGCTCACTGTCTGGCGCACAGAAAGTGCTTAACAAATCCTTATCGACTTGAATTAATTCTGAGCCATGAGAAGTCTTTGAACAGAGAAGTGATGAGTACTTGGAATCAGAATGGTTAATATGGCAAAGTTGTATAGGTTGCATTATAGAAGATACTAGAGGTCTGGAGACATTAAGTAGGTATTTCAATAATCCAGATGGAATGTTAATTGCATAGCTGGAGGAATGAAGGAAAGGGGAAAATGGAGTTATTTCAGGGATTGGTTTATAGGATTTGGCAAGAGATTGGATTTAGGAGCTAAAGGAGAGTGAGGTATCAAAGAAGAGAGAATCATAGATGATGGTATCATTGACTTAGAGCTGGAAGATACCTCAGAGGTCCTCCAGCGCAATGCTTTCATTGTATGGTTGATGTAACTGAGGCACTACTGAGTCTGAGTGACAATATTAATTATTATTTTTTTCCTTTTTTTTTCCAGGGCAATGAGGGTTAAGTAATTTGCCCAGGGTCACACAGCTAGTAAGTGTCAAGTTTATGAGTCCGAATTTGAATTCAGGTCCTCCTGAATCCAGAACTGGTGCTTTATCCACTGCTCAATCTAGCTGCCCCTTTGAGTGACAATATTAGAAAGGGGGATCTGAGCCCAGCTCAGCTTACAGGTAGAAATTAAAACTGTACTTGTCATTAATTGAGGTATGCAGATTTTGGCTAAGTGTCTAACATTAATGTTCAGACCTAGGAAAAATAATTTTTAAATTAATGAATTATGAATCTCTTTATGTTGCTTTCTTTAAGGTTAATTTTTTAAAAATAGCACTTTAATAAAAAATAGTACTTTAAGCATATGAAGGACCCAGTTTCACTCTTGTGAAACACAATCCTCAATAGTCACATGTATTTTAAAATTCAAAGCTTATTTCTTTGACAGGATTGATCAAGATAAGCCCTTATTTTAAAAATTACCTTGATAAACCCTAAATATAAACAGAATCCATGAACAATTTATTCTTCCTAGTCATGTACATTATTGTTGTTCAGGCCCTTGAGTTGTGTCCAACTCTTTGTGACCCCATTTGGGGGTTTTCTTGGCAAAGATACTGGAGTGTTTTGCCATTTCCTTTGCCACCTTATTTTACAGATGAGGAAACTGAGGCAAGCAGTGTCAAATGACTTGTCCAGGCTCATACACTAGTGTCTGAGGCTGGATTTGAACTAAAGTCTTCCTGATTCCAGGCTAGGAGATTTATCCACTGCACCACCTAGCTGCCTTATGTCATGTATATTAGCCAACAGCATATTAAGATATGATTATATATGAGGGACATGAGATAATTTATTGAAGTTGTAAGAATTAAAAATGGAAAGGACATTAGAGGTTATCTAATCCACATGTATCATTGGATAAAGGGGAAAATGAGGGAGGAAGTGACTTACCAAGGTTGCATAAGTACCAATTTGCAGTAACAGCATTTAAGTCAGGGTCTTTCCCTCTAGTTCTAGAGTACTTTCTACTAGACTACATTCTCTAATCCTTTCTATGAACTATTTTGGGGCATAAGATAATGCAGATGCCTTATGGCTTACCACAACACACATAAAGAATTTAAAGAGAATTTGCTAGGCTATTTTTTTTTTTTGTGGGGCAATGAGGGTTAAGTGACTTGCCCAGGGTCACACAGCTAGTAAGTGTCAAGTGTCTGAGGCTGGATTTGAACTCAGGTTTTCCTGAATCCAGGGCCTGTGCTTTATCCACTGTGCCACCTAGCTGCCCCTAGGCTATTTCTTGTAATGGGATTGTACACAAAAATCTCTGCATTAAAAACAGAAAAAAAGAAAGAAATTTACATAATAACATTATTATATATTTATATATTTAAAAGGAATAGTTGTGTATAATAGATTTGCAGTTTGATGTATAATCATCTATTATACTATGTTATAGAAATGTTTGTTTTATTCCATAAATTAAAAATAAAATAAATTTAAATATTTGAAAGACTATAATATAAACAGTTTTGATCAGTAGCCTAGCTAATAAAAACCAGTAATTTTATCAGTCAATCAACAAATATGCATTAAGCATCCCTTATGTATCAGGTACTGGGCTAGATCCTGGGAATAAAAAGACAAAAGTGAAATTATTCCTGCCCTCAAGGAGCTTTCATTCTATCTGTCAAACAAAAACCTCATGTAGGAGGTGGCATTTGAATGGGAAAAAAAAAAACCATGAAGGGAGATAGTGCTACTAAGAGGCAGTGATAAGGAGGGAGTGCACCCAAGACATGGAAGATAGCCTATGCAATGCATAGGCATGAGTGCAACAACAATAATAACAACAAAATAAAATGAACATTTATTTAGTAACTTATAACTTGCAAAATATCTTACATGTTATCTTTGGTGCTCACAACAACCTGGTGAGAAGATTTGGTCCTATTGTTATTCCCATTTCAAAAACAAGAAAACTAAGTTTGAGAAAAGTGACCTTTCCAAGGGTTGGTCACATGGTTAGTAAATATTTGTGGCAGAATTTGAACTTGGGTCTGTCTGCCTCCAAGTCCAGAATTCTATCTACCTTGCCACCTAATTTTTGCAAGGAACAGAAAACATTCAATAATGCATGGTAGAAACTGATTAATAATAAGCCTGGAAAATGTTCAACTAATTTCAGACTTCGAAGGGCTTTAAAAGACAGACATAGGAGTTTGTATTTTAACCTAAAAGTGATAATGACTCACTGGAGCACCTTGACCAGGGGAATGACATGATCAGAGGATTTATTACCAGTGCCAAGGCCTTGGTTTTAAGCCTCAGACTGAGACACTTGGGATTATGAAAAGTAACAGAAATGATGATGGTAATATCTGCTTTTTATGCTCCCCTCATGTAGCTGAATTTTTTGTCCATTTAGAAATCATTGATGTACACACATATAGGTAAAAATTGGCAGTATATTAGATTCACATTTTTACCTGATTTATGAATATCACTCTTTACTAATTTACCATATAACTAAATTATTGTGCTAGAGTGGGGCAGCTAGATGGCACAGTGGATAGAGCACCCACCCTGGATTCAGGAGTACCTGAGTTCAAATCCAGCCTCAGACACTTAACACTTACTAGCTGTGTGACCCTGGGCAAGTCACTTAACCCCAATTGCCCCGGAAAAAAAAATTATTGTGCTAGTGAGACTGCTTGTACAGGGAAGAAAACCCCTTTAACTGTACTAGTCTATAGTAATGAGAAAATTCTTTATGCCTCAATGAAGATTTTGCCCAAACTTAACTTTCAAGGGCTGGATAGGTACCATGGATGGAGATGAAAGAAAAGAAATTTGTTTCTTATTCATTTCACTGTGTATACTGAGAGGTGTTTGCAAATTTGGTTTGTGTC
The DNA here is from genome assembly GCF_019393635.1 of Dromiciops gliroides. Taxonomy (NCBI): domain Eukaryota; kingdom Metazoa; phylum Chordata; class Mammalia; order Microbiotheria; family Microbiotheriidae; genus Dromiciops; species Dromiciops gliroides. The sequence continues at coordinate 79,498,935 of NC_057865.1, read as the reverse complement.
TGACTTTGATAAAAGCTTAGTGAATATTTCCAGATGAACACATACAATTGGAACTGATTTTGCAAGCCAGGGAAGTCTCAAAGGAGTTACCCCATTGTAAAACAATAATGGGCATTCAATGACCTTCTCTACATTAACCCATGTCACCCGTGAGTTGAATCATAACTCACTAGGGAAGGGAATCTCAATGTTACTTCAGGAATGGAAAATGGAACTTTATAACAATGAAAAGTTGCCTTTCTGGGTCTCATTAGCTGCCATTGCATTTCTTGAATTACACTGTCAAATTCAACATTTAATATAAACGAAGTGACTTTTAATCATTATTCTGAGAGACAGAAGATGAATGCCAATATTACAATCCAATAAATGAAAATAGCATACGACATGCTATTAGCTTTTGAATAAACAATGAGTCTTGATTGTCTGCAAAAGGTGACAGATGGTTCCAGTTAGGATTTAGGACAGGAAGTTAATTTAAATGCTGCATAGATATATTCATACCTATACCTTAATCTTTACCTTACAAAGCACTGGACATTAATAAATATTAATAATAAAAGCTTGTTGGCTGGACTTATTGGGTATAGCCATAATCTATCTACCTATCTTTCTGTCTATATAACTATCTATCATGGGTATGTGATTTGAGCTAACATTAAATTAAGCATCTTTTAGAATTAAAAACAAAAATAATTTTTACAAAAGCCATAACTAATGAAAATAAAGAAACACTGTCTTAAGGTCTGCCCAACTGTGTTCTTAAAAAAACCTTTAATTTCCCTTTCTTAATTAGAGGTAGTATGTTATGATGAATGTTCCTCTTGATTTGGTATTGGGAACACTCAGATGCACCCTAAGTAAGTCAAGTCAAATCAAGTCAAATCAAGTCAAGTCAACTAACAATCATTCAGTGCTTACTATTTTCCAGGTCACTGTGCTAAGCAAGGGGTATGTAACGATTGGAATGACGCCACCTGCTGGAGACTTACTGTAGAAGAGTTCCACCCATGAAGCAAAAGTTTTTGAGGGCAAGACCAGGAGTCTTTTTCTTTGGCGTCAGGAAGTGATGCGGGTGAGTGGGAGGAGGAAGGAAGAGACTGACGCTCAGTCTCACGCTCTTTCCTCTGGACTCTGGTGGAGAGTGGAGCTAGAAATGTGCTCTCCCTTTAATAGATAGGAATCTAGGCCTTTTCTTCTCTCTTTACCAAATTCTTATTCTCCTTAATAAATGCTTAAAAGTCTAACTCTTGCTAAAGCTTATAATTTATTGGCAACCACTCATTAGATATTTTAGACAGTTTAGCTAGAATTTTAGCCCTTAACAGGTACATGAAGAAACGCAAAAACCAACCAACAAACAAAACTGAACATGGCTGCCACATCTTCTCCAAGCTTGAGTTTCATTAACTGAAAAATGGGGTCGATGATGGTAATAACATATACTTCCAAGGGTTGTTGTGAGGATCAAATGGGATAGTACTATTAACTACTTCCCATGGAAACCATTCCACTTTTTGAAAGCTTTAATTGTCAGAAAGTTCCCCACCATTCAGCCCTACCACATATCAAGTCAATCTGCCTGTTTGCAGCTTTTACCTATTGTTCTTAGTTCCACTGATTGCATGCATCCAAGGGAAAAGAGTAGAATCCCTCCCAGAGCCCTTCAAAAACTATCTTGCTACTCCTCTGATTGAACTTCTAACTGAACAACAACAGCAACAACAGCAGTGGCAGCAGCAACAACAACACACTATTCTGGTATCTTGAAATCCTTGTGGGGATTGGTTTTGTCATAAGATATGTTATGCATTCCTCCCAGCCTTGAGACACCCACAGATTTGATAAACATTCCATCTATTTAGGAGTGCTGTTCAGTTAAGTTGCATCCAACCTTTGTGACCCCATGGACCATAGCACATACCAGCTCCTTCTACCCTCCACTATCTCTTGAAGTCTGTCCAATCTCATGTTTGGTGTTTTCATGACACCATCCGCTTCATCCTCTGCTGTTATCTTTTCCTTTTGCCTTCAATTTGTCCCAAGTCAGGGTCTTTTCCATTGAGTCCTATCTTTTCATTATGTGGCCAGAATATTTTAGCTTCATCTTCAGTATTTGACCTTCTAGTGAAGAGCCTGAATTAATTTCTTTAAGTATTGACTGATTTGCTTTCCCTGCTGTCCAAGGGACTCTGGAAAGTCTTCTCCAACACCACAATTCAAAAATCTTGATTCTGCAGCAATCCGCTTTCATTATAATGCAACTCTCACAGCCATACATTGCCACTGAAAAAGCTGTAGCTTTCACTATACAAATCTTTCTTGCGAAGGTGATGCCTCTGCTTATTAATATGCTCTCCAGATGTGTCATAGCTTTCTTTCCAATGAGCAAGCGTCTTTTAATTTTCTGTCTGCAGTTGCCATTTGCAGTGATATTTGAGCCCAAGGATATAAAACCTGACATTGTTTCATTTCTTCTCCCTCTATTTGCCAGGAAGTGATGGGATCAGTTGCCAAGATCTTAGGTTTTGTTTTTTTTAATGTTAAGTTTCAAGTGAGCTTTCACACTCTACTCTTCTACCCTCATCAAGAGGCTTCTTAATTCCTCTTCACTTTCTGTCATCAGAGTGGTATCATCTGCACATATGGGATTGTTTTTATTTCTCCCAGCTACCTTAATTCTGGCTTTTCATTCATCCAGTCTGGCATTTTGCATGATGCACTCTGCATATAAATCAAATAAAAAGGGTGACCATATATAACCTTCTCATACTTTCTTTCTGATCTTAAACCAATCAGTGGTTCAATGTTTGGTTCTAACCATTGCTTCTTGGCCTGAATATAGATTCCTCAGGGGGGCAAGTAAGATGATCTGTTACTCCCATGTTTTTGACCACTCACCACATTTTGTTGTGAGCCACACAGTCAAATGTTTTAGAGTAGTCATTGAAGCAGAAGTAGATATTTTTTTTCTGGAACTTTGCCATGATAAGGCAGTTTTCAGGGGATGGGGCATTCCATCTATGCCTTTGTATAAGTCTTCACAAAAAATACTAAATGACAGAGGGCCAGCCAATGACAACTCTCTAAGTAGCTGTACTAGAGATCTTTCTAATTGAGGCCAATTCATTAAGGTGTATTTTTGGGTCTAGTCTGAGATCCATAGGAGATTGTCTCATAGAAAGTTAGATTTAGAAGGGAATATGGAGTGCTCCCCAATGCAACACTGACCTTATATTAGTGATACTCTCTGCTAGTGTGTATGCCCAAGTTGTATGTTAGGTCCCCTTTTCATCTTTCCCCTTCCTCCTCTTCCCCATTGCTTATAATAAAGCTTTTCATTGAACTGAAGACAAAAGAAGGGAATGTAAATATCATCTAATTTCAAAGTATGGGCTTCCTGAATATTTCTGAGACCCTTTCAGGGGGTGTCACCATGTCAAAACAATTTTATATTACTATAATAACATTAATAATTATAGTATAATGTTATATATAATGTATTCTAATAATGATGTTAAGATGATTTCATTTCTAACATGGTAAATATAATTAGATATAACCTATATAAATAAAAGCTGCTTTTTGAGATAAAAAATTGGAGAAATACTAATCTACTTCAACCTCTCTGTTTTACAGATGATGAAATAAAGTCCCTAAGGGGTAACGGGGCTTCTCTAAGATCAGTGACATTGCTGGTGGATTCAGAGGTAAGACTAAAGCCCACCTATGCTCAATCCCAATACTAAGACTTCTCTATTATACCATACCACTTCCACATTTTCCATGAAATTTTGGCTTGCAATTTTGGTATTTTAAAAAATCATCTAGATGGCGCAGTGGTTAAAGCACTGGCCCTGAATTCAGGAGTACCCGAGTTCAAATCCGGCCTCAGACACTTAACACTTACTAGCTGTGTGACCCTGGGCAAGTCACTTAACCCCCATTGCCTGCAAAAAAAACCCCAAAAAACAAAACAAAACAAAAAATCATCTAATTCTATCTAGTTTTTAATCCTCTCGTCCTGATAACAAAGAATTATCAGGACTTGGGGATTCTAAGACTAAAGAGAAAAGAGAAGCATGCCTTGTCATAGAGTTATTCCTCCCTATCTGTGGGTAGGGTAGGAGAGCAGGTATTGACAGTACTGCTATAAGGTTAGTTTTGAAAAATGAAATTTGTTCCAACTCCACTGATAGGGAGAAGGAAGAAAATACTAATTCTAAAGTTGCCGTCCTTCAGATTCCCACTTTTACAAGCAAACTTCAGGTTTTTCTCATGGTAAAGTGTCATATTTATTGAATATTTCTGGTGCAGGAGAAACTGTGGGTAGAAAATTGCCGGTCAGAACCACTCCCACCCCCTTCTGAAGAGGCCTCTGGCTCAGGCCTAAAGTTGTGTCCTGCCCAATTTTCTGAAGTCTTAGTCAGCCTGGGCCCATGGGAAAGGGGGTGCGTGTCAAGCTAAGCCAATAGTTTTCACTATTTATTGTAGCATTTAGCTGTGTTTTAAACCATTTAACTTGTATAAAATGACGCTACTGTTCTTACTGGGTTCTTATTTCTTTAACGTATCAATGACAAAAATTTTTGAGTGTTGTGTCTCCCATTTTTCCCATAAGCCCTGTGGTTTTCATGGCAAAAGTTTGCATATCCTGATGCTTTTGGGAAAAACATACGTCCCATTATAGAATTGACTATTTGTAGAGCTGGGGAAGGAGAAAGGATTGGGGAATTTTGAGGAGGAGTGGGGACAATTATGGGATTTAGGAACAGCAGAAAGTCTCTTCAGTATTGGTTTCTCTTGATATGTAGACTGAAAGAGTGGCCTAATTGCAAATAAATATGATAGGCTCTCTGCCTCCAAGGCTGGTATTCTAGGCACTGATTCTCATAAGTCTGTGTTACATTGGACAGAGTGCTAGGTATACATGTAAATGTATACGTGTGTACATATATAGATATATTACATGTTAGGTTACTCAACGTTTAATGTGATATATATGCATACTCATGTAATCATAAACACATATATACATGCATGTACAAATTACTTTTAAAAAATAAATAAGTTATATAAATATGAAATGATTTTTAATTATTAGAAAATATACAGAGAAATTTCTAGGAAAATGACAAAGTACTCAGATGGACCCTTTTGATTCATTAAGTAATGACAATAAGATTACCAAATTAAACTCCTTCCTGGGGTTATTAGGTGCAATGGTCACAATATATTTATGTTCCAGAGAAAGGCAATGTCCAATTATTGACACCTCATCTTATCCATGGCCATTTTTCCTGTACAGCTAACTCAAGAATAGCTAGTTCTATGGAAAGCCCCAATAAGGGAGAAACCTCCATTCAGAGCAACCCTTTTCGTCCTAATTTGGCATACTTAAAATACTGGTTTTTGCACATTTATTATGGAATCTAGAAGCTGCATTTTAAAAGAAATGAGATATGAGGATTAGTTTAGATAATGAAAATATAAACCTAACTATAATAATTAGTGAGGCATCATCTGATGTCCTGGGAAGGCAGCTAAATTTCCTTCAAAGAAACATCAAAAGAGATTCATTCAACTCGGGTCCTTTTCTCTGTGATCTTGAAATGTGATGGAATTCAAGTGATCTAATTGTAATCTCACTTAAACTAATGATGTGAATAATCCAATATCATTTCTTGCAATTGCAGGGCTTCTTTTTTCATATCTCTCTCTCTCTCTCTCTCTGTGTGTGTGGGGGTACACATACTTCCACAATAAATAAGCCAATGGGATTTAAACCACACACCATCTAGAGCTTGGGAAAACCCTGCATCTAATCAACAAGCTGGCACTCAGGAAGCTAATATTCCAGAAGAAAATAGGACTTCACTACAACCCACGTTGTTGCACATGGGTTGCAACCATTAAGATACATTGTCAGGGGAAACAGGACCCTGAAACATAACAATTCCACTTTTAATTAGCCTATAAAGTGGGAGTTAGAACAGTCCCCAGTACCATCCTTTTTAGGGAAGTTTGTAACAAGATTAGATCATTTTTCCCACTCTGCTTAAGATATTTATACACTACTAGATACTTGTCCTTTGTATTAAAGCAAATGAGTTCAATAAATATAGCTAACTGAATTTATTTCATCGTTTAATAGTATTTCATTTTTGACAAGGTGGCACTTTTCTCCACATTTAAAAGTTCCTGGAGCTTTCTGAGACTTTTGACCCCAATGCTCTTAATGTTTATTAGGTCACAGACTCCTGTAGCAGTCTCATAAAGTCCATTGCATCTAAATTTAGGAAGACTCAAGTACAAATCCAACCTTAACTAATTACATGATCCTGGGCAAGTCATTTAATCTCTCTTTGCCTCAGTTTCCTCAAACATAAAGTGGGGATAACAACACCTCCCATGCAGAGCTGGTTTTGAGAATCAAACATTATTATATCTGTAAAGCACTTTAGCAAGGTCCTGGCACACAGTAGGTGATATAGAAATGCTTACTCCCTTCCATTTTCATCTTGCCTTGCCTTTTAAATAATTGAAAGAAGTGCTAAATTTAAGTAAAAGGTTAGTGAAAATAAAGCTGTATTTTTTTCCTATCCAAATTCATATACCTCCCCCACAAAATTTATTCATCGACCTCTTTTGGATCAGTGGACCCTAGATGAACAGTGCTTATTCTTTTTTATATATACATATATATAACAACATTAAACATATTTCTGCATCAGTCATGCTATAAGAGAAGAATCAGAGCAATAAGGGAAAACCTCAAAATAGAAAAACAACAGCACCAAAAACAAAAGAAATAGTATGGTTCAATCAGCATTCATATTCCACAGTTCTTTTTTTTCTGGATTTGGAGAGCCTTTTCCATCATGAGTCCCCTGGAACTTTCTTGTACCATTGTATTGGTGAGAAGAATCCAGTCTATCATAGTTGATCAACACATAATGTTGATGATATTGTGTATAATGTTCTTCTGGTTCTGCTCATCTCACTCATCATCAGTTCATGCAAGTCCTTCCAGGTTTCTCTGAACTCCTCCTATTCATTGTTTCTTACAGCACAATAGAATTCTATTACATTCATATACCACAACTTGTTCAGCCATCCCCCAACTGATGGGCAACCCCTAGATTTCTAATTCTTTGCCACCACAAAAAGAGCAGCTATAAATATTTTTGAGCATGTGGGTCCTTTTCCCCTTTCTATGATCTCCTTGAGAAAAAGACCCAAAAGTGGTATTGCTGGGCCAAAGGGTATGCACAGCTTCATAGCCCTTTGGGCATAATTCCAAACTGCTCTCCAGAATGGTTGGATCAGTTCACAGCTCCACCAACAATGCATTAGTGTTCCAGCAACAGTGCTTATTCTAAACTACTTTATCTGCTAACTGCCCGGCTCAGATTTTTTTAGTGCTAAAACCAGAGTTCTGGGGAAAACAAACAAACCAATAAAGGCACAGTCTCCTTACATTCTTGTCAGTCAATAAGCATTTATTAAGTACCTACTATTTTCCAGGCACCAAAAGGTGGTGTAGGGGAGGGTTCTAGAGAGTGAGGATTACATAATTATAGATGTGGGAGTCAAATCCACATTGCATTAAGGATGTTCATTTGGATACAGAGGAAATAATAATTTGTCTTGCCCTTTATTTATCTAATCAGAAAAAAATAAAGAAAACAAAGATCTCTTGGTAAAAACATGACTCCTGACACATGGATATTCCATATGGAACGTTATTAAAACATATAGGGGGAGGCTAGGTGGCACAGTGGATAAAGCACCGGCCCTGGATTCAGGAGTACCTGAGTTCAAATCCGGCCTCAGACACTTGACACTTACTAGCTGTGTGACCCTGGGCAAGTCACTTAACCCCCATTGCCCCGCAAAAAAAAACCAAAACAAACAAACAAACAAACAAAAAAACATATAGGGGGTTGCTAATGAGTCAAAATAGGGTTGTTATGCTTAAATTGTTTTGCTCAAGGACACTTAGTCAACAGCCCATAGCATTCTAAGCCACCTGGAGGATGAAGGTTAATTAGTCCTCTATTTTTTGGTTGCCTCTGCCCCCACTTCACTCACATGTCAAGCATAGCAGTTTTCTGACCTATCTGAGGTTTCCTAAATCCCTCTTACTTAGTACTAGGCAGGAGGTTGTTTTAGTCACCTGGCCTGCAGCCTTGATGCACTAAACTCATAACTGATATTTCCAAATGGTTACCTCAAGCATAGGAAAAGACTAAAATGAGGAAAGAGTGGCAAGGATGGGAGAGTGGATTGAGGTGGAAGTTAGGGAGGGGGTAGAGTGGGGAGGGGTCATGGCCAGGTGGGAAGAAGAGAGATGATGATCTCCCTGGGTCATTTTTTTCCATCTCTGCAGAAATACAAACCCAATCTCCCAGTTCACTATGGAGTCTGGCTCTGGGGATTGACAAACTCTGGTACCCAAGCTCACAATTTCCACTCAGATGCTGGATGGTACATTAGAGCAGTAATGGGAGACCCAAACAGTGTGTGATGCTTCCTCTTTTCGCTTCATTACGATGGGCTTCATTACAGCATTGCACATGGCCCAAGCCGATTAGCCAGATGTGAAGATCTATGGCCTCCTCTTGGCTTCAGATAACAGGCCGAGGTTACTCGGGGAGCAGGACAGGCACAGAGTCAGCTCCTGGGCTGCATTCATTATGCCATTTCCCAGACATGCAGATAAATAAGCAAATTCTCTCCGTCAACCGAGAAGAGAGAGGGTATAATTTTTAAATGCAAGAAGTGTTTCTCTAGGGTTGTTTTCATTCCCCACCCCCTCCCTGAGCTGCAGCAACATTTGCAAGTGTGCCCAGAAATACTGCCACTGATTTACTGTGTGGGGAGCAGTCCTCCATCATCGTCCCTGAGCTGCCACAACCAGCAGGCTTTTGCTGTCCCCTGGCATCTTGCTTACAGCAGAAAATTATTCACTTCTTGCATGTTACATGCAAAATCTGCTATTTTTAGCTACGGACATCGATCATGGCAAGGTCCTATGGACGCCTGGTTGAGGGAGGGGCCAAGAGACTGGAAGAGACTGGGAGGGAGGGGATGCATGTGTTCTTACTTAAAAAAAAACAAAAACAAAAACAAAAACAAAATCCTCACAACAAAACCCCCAGGTTTGTGGTGCCATGGGTTATCACCAACAGTGACAAAGAAATGTGCGGGCTGTTTCTGCAGCTGTCACAAGAGCTTTGTCTTTTCCCTTCAAGTACCAGCACGGAGTGGACAGTTGATGATAATAGAGGCCTGGATGCAATTTTTCTTGTCTTCAGTGGAATGGCTCCATCGACTTCTCAGCCACTGTCATGGCCCATATTTTCTAGCAGGATATGAAGCCTCTTAAGTGATTTTTTTTTTCCCTGACGAAACGATAGATTGTGTCGGGCACTGAAGTCCTGGCTGCTAACTTTGTTGCCGAGTAATTTTTTTTTCTTTTCTGAGTCTAAATTTGCGACCTGAGAATTCTCTCTCTGAAGGATGAGTGGAAGCTCTTGGGGAGACTTTAAGAATGAATGGTGGGGGCAGCTAGGTGGCACAGTGGATAGAGCACTGGCCCTGGAATCAGAAGGACCTGAGTTCAAATCTGGCCTCAGACACTTGATACTTACTAGCTGTGTGAGCCTGGGCAAGTCACTTAACCCCAATTGCCTCACAAAAAAAGAATTAATTGTGGCAGCTTGATGGGCCAGTGGATAAAGCACCGGCCCTGAATTCAGGAGGACCTGAGTTCAAATCTGACCTCAGACACTTGACACTTACTAACTGTGAGACCCTGGGCAAGTCACTTAACCCTCATTGCCCTGCAAAACAAAACAAACAAAAAACAACAACAACAACAAAGTGGTAAATTCATTCAATCATTCTATAGAGCAATTTGGAACTATGTCCAAAGGGCTATAAAACCATGTCCTGACCTAGGAATACTACTACTAGATCTGTATCCAAAAAGAGATAAAGAAAAAAAGGAAAAGGACTGATATATACAAAAAATATTTATAGCAACTCTTTTATGGTGGCAAGGAATTGGAAATTGAGGGGATGTCCATCAATTGGGAAATAGCTGAACAAACTGTGGCATATGATTATGAGGGAATAATATTGTGCTATAGGGAATGATAATCAGGATGCTCTTAGAAAAACTTGGAAAGATTCATATGAGCTGATACCAAGTGAAATGTACTGCATACAAAATAACAAGATTGTAAACTGTGAATTACTTAGCTATCTCAGCAATACAATGATCTAAGACTCTTTTCATTTGTTTTTGTGAGCCAATTGGGGTTAAGTGACTTGCCCAGGGTCACACAGCTAGCAAGTGTCAAGTGTCTGAGGTTGGACTTGAACTCAGGTCCTTCTGATTCCAGGGCCGGTGCTCTATCTACTGCACCATCTACCTGCCCCAACTCTGAAGGACTTATAATAAAAAATGCTATCTGAATAAAGATTGAAGCATAATTTTTTTTTACTTTATTTTTCTTGAAGTTTTTTTTGTCTGTCTCCTTTCACACCATGACTAATATGCAAATGTTTGCATGACTATACATGTATAACTTATATTGAATTGCTTACCTTCTCAAAGGGTGGTGTAGGGAAGGAGGAAGGGAGAGAATTTGGAATACAAAGTTTTAAAAATGGATGTTAAAATTGTTTTTACATGTAATTGGGGAAAAATAGTATGTTACATAAAGAAGAGTGAATTGAGGATATGTTCTTACTCTAAGTACTTTGTATAATATAATTGAATGAATACACCTGCACTGTGCAGGTTGCCATAGTGTGTGCTGAATGAACATTTATTATGACTTCAATAAAGATTTTTTAATTGCTACATAAAAAACAACTGAAATTAATAGAGAACCCAAAGGTTTGCAAAGAAAACTATATCTATCTATATCTATATATCTATATCTGCATTATAAAATCTCATTTGTATGTAATAGGAATAATGACTTATCTTTATATACCTCTTTAAAGTTTACAAAGCATTTTGCAGTTTTTTATTTAAGACTAAGGGAGGTGGGTACTACAAGACTTATTATTCACACTTTATAGATGGGGAAACTGAGAACTTAAATGGCTTCCTTATTTCCATTCTAATATCAGTGGCAAGATTGATAATAGCTCATATTGAGATAGCATTATAAGGATTGCACATAACTTTTCAGAGTTTATGTCATTTAATCCTCACAACAACCCTATGAGGTAGATGTTACTTTTTTTTTAGTGAGGCAATTGGGGTTAAGTGACTTGCCCAGGGTCACACAGCTAGTAAGTGTTAACTGTCTGAGGCTGGATTTGAACTCAGGTACTCCTGACTCCAGGGCTGGTACTCTATCCATTGCGCCACCTAGCTGCCCCTAGATGTTACTTTTTAACAGATAAAGAAACTGGGAAACTAAAGAACAGAGGAACAATAACTTGTTTCAGTTCTATAGCTAGTAAACATTAGACAAAATTTGAACTCAAGTTTTCCAGATTCAAGGCTTAATGTACCTCTGCCTCAGTTAGGTCTTTCTATTGCCAAGTCCAGAGTTATATGTGTGGACATTTTCTGGTAGGTTATAGTGGGGGAAAGACGATCCCAAAAAAAGGCAAAACCCTAGACAAAATTGTGAAATAAATTAATTTTCTCTTTCTCCTTTCTCTGTCTGCCTCAATTTCTAGGCAATATGATATAGTGGTGAGAGTAATAAATTCAGGTTTAAGGACCCCAGGTTCAAATCGAGACTTCCATAAATACTTCAATGACCATGCTAGATTAATGACCATTTTCAGCCTCTATTTCCTCTTCTCTAAAATGGAAATAATACCTGCCATACTCAAGTGAGATTATGTATGCAAACTCCTTGGCAAATTTGAAACCATTACATAAAATATGTCATATGATCTACCACAGAGTTGTTGTAAATATAATACTTTATTAAAATGAAAAAGCTATAGAAATGTGTCATTATTCCCCTGCTCATATTCCTATATTCTTTTCCATTTTTTTTTGGTGAGGCAATTGGGGTTAAGTGACTTGGCCAGGGTCACACAGCTAGTAAGTGTTAAATGTCTGAACCTGGATTTGAATTCAGGTCCTCCTGAATCGAGGGCCAGGGCTCTAGCCACTGCGCCACCTGGCTGCCCCCTTTTCCATTTTTGACATTCCTATCCAGATCACTATCCACCGACCTATGATCTCTTCTACCATTATTGTTGCATTCCATTTTTTCTTAGTAAGAGTCTTAGTTTTCTGAGGCGAGATTCTTTTGTTTTTCACAAAGTTCAATGAAAGAAAAGTGAGGCATGGTTCATATCTCTCCTAACTGACTTTCACTATAAAGTTTGAGATTCTTTAGCACCACTGCAATAGTCCCCCAATGGCTGGTGTAGAAAATTCATCATATAGCTTGAAATTGTATGCAGCTACAACAATGAATCTCTGAAATGTTAATATAGACAGTAGTTCTCACATAAGGAGAGAAAAGGAAAGAGAAATTCAGTGTCATTATATGATGGCCCATTTGTGCACATTGCCATGTCATTTGAGAAGGCGATGGCAATGCCATTAAAAACTGTGTGGATCCAATTAATTAATTTCTTGATGGCCCCAGAGGCCTTTTATTGTGTGGAGCAATGAGGGTTATATGACTTTCCCAGGGTCACACAGCTAGTAAGTGTCAAGTGTTTAAGGCTGGTTTTGAACTCACGTCCTCCTGAATCCAGGGCTGGTGCTTTATCTACTGTGCCACCTAGCTGCCCCTCCAGTTAATTCATTTCAAAGAGAAATGGGGTTGGGGTTACTTCATATTCAGGGTCTTTTTGGTCTGGTCACTTCAAGTGGAAATGTCTTTTGCAGATAGCATAACACAATTCCAACACAAGCTAAAAAGTAACATTTCTGGTAATGGAAACAACTTTTTGAGCTTGTGATGAAGTGGTGAGAGTTTGTCCATGGGAGTCTCTTTAAAAGATGGCATATGGGAGTAGCTAGGTGGCGCAGTGGATAAAGCACCGGCCCTGGATTCAGGAAGACCTGAGTTCAAATCCGGCCTCAGACACTTAACACTTACTAGCTGTGTGACCCTGGGCAAGTCACTTTACCCCAAATGCCTCACAAAAAAAAAAAAAGATGGCATATGGCAGTATTCTTTGAGTGTAATCCTATATTAAAATCAGGAGTCATGTGGTAAAAGCATGGGCCGGTATGAGGGAAGGTGGAGAGAGAGAGGCCAAGCAGGTCAGAACTGCTGAGTTAGGGCCTGTGTTTTGAAATGTGGAGAAAAGCCAGGAATAAGTTTTTCTAGAGACGAACAACTTAAGAACGTGAATCTGAAGTTAGGTTTGAAACCATAAGTTTTGGGTGATGACAATAAAAGGCAAGTAGCATTTAAATCCTTGAAGCAGAGGGATACCATTGAGTGCAGGATCCAGAGTGTCTGCCTGAATAGGCATAAAATAGATGGTCAATGTAGGTTGAAGGAGAAGGCAATGTCCAGATGTCCAACCAGGCGGCAGGTTGTTTGGTATCAAGGAGATAGTGTGGTATGGTGTAAAGCATACTATCTGAAGTCAAAAGAATTGGGTTTCCATCCTGGCTCTGCTTTTTATTGCTAGTGTGACCTTGGATAAGTCACAACTGCTCTGGACCTGAGTTTCTTCATTTCTAAATGAATGATATAGTAGATGATCACTAAGGTTGCATCCAGACAAATTTATGATTCTTTTATCCAATGCAGTCTGATTACAGACCTTAGGAATTTCTGTTTTACTAGAAAGAAATTCAGAACAAGACAGAAGTTAAGTCATGTCACAGAGGGGCTAGATATAGGAATTGATTTCAATTAGAAACTAAGGAAAAAATCTAGTTACTGGGAAACTAAGGTACCAAGGTTAGAGAGGAACAAGAAGTGAGACAGATGATCAATAATACTGCTAGGATTTATTTCTTTCTCCTTGATCAAGAACTGGCTTGATGTTAGTGAAAGTAGAGATAAGTGGGCTCAACTTTGGCAGTTAGGATATAGGCAAATAGGCCATGATAGATAGTGGTCATATTCTGGAGAGGAAAAGAGACCAATAATCTGTATTTCAGAACAGACTATGACATTTCTTGTTTTCGTGACTTTGGAAAAGTCACTTGGCTTCTGTATTTTTTTCTTGATTTATAAAAGAGGGATAAAAATATCCTCTTTTATAGGATTATCAAACCACAGCATAGATGAAAACCCTTTGTAAAAACTATGCAAAGAGAGGCACAGCTAGGTTGCACAGTGGATAGAGCAACGGCCCTGGATTCAGGAAGACCTGAGTTCAAATCAGGCTTCAGACACTTGATACTAGCTGTGTGACCCTGGGCAAGTCTCTTAACCCTAATTGCCTCACCAAAAAGAAAGAAAGAAAAACTATGCAAAGACAACATTTTTCATCATAGTACTTTATGTCTCTCTTATTTCCTTATCTTATTCTTTTCATATCATCTTTATTTCTATGTGTATATTACCTTGGCATTAAAATTGTATCTGTCTCCCTCAATACCTAGTACAGTGGTTTGTATAAATATTGCCCTTAGCAAATAATTGTCAAAGTGGAATAAATAGGAGGACAGATTATTCAAATCAACTGTGTTTGTTACATACCTACTCTGTATAAGATACAATGCCAGGGGATGCTATCAGAAAAATCTGGAAAGACTCACATGAGCTGATGCAAAGTGAAATGTACTGCATCCAAATTAACAGCAGTATTATAAGGTGATCTGATGCAAATGACTTAGTTATTTTCAGCAATTCAATGATCCAAGACAACTCTGAAGGACTTATGAAAAATGCAGTCCATCTACAGAGAAAGAACTGATCGTACCTGAATACAGATGGAAGTATATTTTGTTGTTGTTGTTGTTGTTGTTCCTTTTTCTAAAGTTTTTTTTGTCTGCTATGTTTTCCACAACTGCACATGTATAACTTATATTGAATTGCTTGAGTTCTTAAGGGGATATAGGGAAGAAGGATGAGAATTTGGAACACAAAGTTCTAAAAATCAATGTTACAATTTGTTTTTACATGTAACGTGGGTAAAAATTCTAAATAAATAAGCAAACAAACAAATGAATGAATGAATACATGACTAAAAAAAGATACTAAGCTAGGCATTAGAAATGCACATAAAAAGATAATACTTGTAAACAGCTTAGCACAGTTCCTGGCACATAGTAGGTGCCTTATAAATACATATTCTCTTCCCCTCGTTCCCCTGCATAGGAAAAAAATGACACAGTCTCTCCTTTCCTTTAAGAAGCTCATGACGCAAAACATCTACATACTTATTTAGAAATGTATTCAGAATATAACTGCAGAAGAGATTGGTGTGATACATTCAGGGGAAGAGGTAAAACTTTTTAGCTCTATAGGGAGATGAGACATATAGACAAGTAATTATGATGTGGAATGGGCTTCATAGAGAAGGAGATGCCCAAGTTAGGACAAAAAGTAATTTAAGAATATTTACACATAGAAATTGGGGGTGAAGGAGACTGTTTTGAGCATGGAGGGGTGGTATATATGGAGTACACAAAGGTGGGAATGGGCAGTGCAAACCTGTTGTTCATGTACACACATGGAGAGTATGTACAAGACTAGTGGGAAAAAAAGAAAGGAAAGTTAAGTTTATCATGGATTAAGTTCAATTCAATCAAATATTATTAATTACATGTTACACTCTATGTACGTAATAGGGGATGTAACACATACAAATGCATGACAGTTGCATAGGAGATGTGAAAGAAGATGAGATTCTCACTTAAGAAGGAAAAACATCAAGCAAGGAAGGAGTCATGGAAGGGGTAGTTTCTAAGCTAAGAATTAAAAGATGGAGAGGATTTCAGTCACTAAGAGTTGGAATGGGCAGTTTAAGGAGTTTGGGCCAAGATGGAGCCAAGATAAAAGAACTTTCCACACCTAGGAGACAATGTCTGCAAAGGTATGGGGATAGGGGATGGGGCATGGGGAGGGGGAAGAAAACATGTAGCTTATATATGGGGGAGGACAAATAATCTAATATGGGTGGAACATAGAGTAAACAGCGGGAGCCAGATTAGATAAACCTGGAAAGGTAAATTATGGCTAGATTGTGAAAGACTTTGAATACTAGGTTATTGGATACAGAATTTACTTGGCAGCCTTTTAAGGAGTTTTAATGGGAAGAAGAATGTGATTCTAGGCATTATGAAGATAACTTTAGCAGTGGTAAAAATGATTAACTAAAAGAGGGAGGGGGTGGATCAAGGTGACCAATTATGGGGTAATTATGAGTCTAGGCAAGGGGTGATGAAGATGTGAATTAGTGTGGTAGCAATAAGACCAGAAAAGAATCACAACTCTAGCCCTAAGTAGCTCTATGACCCTGAGCAAGCCATTTAATCTCACTGAGTCTTAATTTCTTCATCTGAAAAATGAGGGGATTGACTAGATGAATGCTAAGGTCTGCTCCAGTATAAAATTCTATCATTTCCTAGCAGGTACATGCATGTGGCACACACATGCACACACACACATATACACATTGAAAAAAGTCTGAAATTAAAAACTGTTGACTTGCACCCTTAACCAAAAGGGATCAATTTTCTAAATACATTGAAAGATACCCTTGTTTAAACACAAATTGACCTCTTTTATAGCTTCAGGCACAAGAAATATTAATCAAGTATCTAGTCTCATCTTTCAAATAGTTACATTCAAACTGCTAAAAGGACATTAAAAGTATAATAAGGAGGACCTAGATGGGCTCTGTTCTCTATCCTGTCTTCTATGTTTGCCTATTTGTTTGTTTTGAAAAAGGAGGGTGGCTTTTTAAAATCAAATTTCCTGAATCTGAAAGACTGCAAGGTTTGATGAATGATGATGCAGTTGTTAGGCCTCTCTTGCACGAGAGCCTATCATTCTTCTGCCATTACAATCACATAACATCATCATTTTGGAGCCATCAGTAACAACATGCACATCCTCCGACCACAGCTGGAGCTGCGCTCTGAATCAGACTTTACATCTTGCCTTCTTAAGGTTTACTTGACAAGAATGCTGTCATGTCCAAAACCTCTCTACTCATTACCAATACCTCATCTCCAAAGACTTTTCTGTCCGTGTTTTCTTTTTCCCTTTTGGAAGAGCGACATAAAAAATTTTAAATGAAAATAAAATCAGAAAAACACTCCAGCGGGCGCATTACAGGCTAGATGTGCTCAGGTGTGACCATATGTGTATCTCTGGCACTAGATTTGGGAAAATGCTGACCCCTCAGTCCCAGCACATGCATCATACTAATGTAATTCTGCCATTGCCTGTACAACCTTAATAAGCAAGCAGCTGTGTTTCAATCGATTCCAAAAATATAGCAGATTTGCATCTCGCAAATGAGAGGGAAATGGCATGGCAGAGAGAAGGGAGGGGGGATGAAGGGAACCCACAATTTTATGGAGGTTAAAATCAAGGGGGAAAATGAGACACCATGTTGCAGTTAACTCTCCATACCATTTCTTTTGTTATCGCCTAATATTATTTATTACAGACCCATGTTCCTTTTGAGGCATAATTAAAAAAGATAAATAACTGTTGAGTTCCTTACCAAGATAAATGAATAGTTTGGGGCCTTTTTTCTTTTCCATGCATTTTTCAAGAACATTAGAGAGAACAAAGCATTTTAGAATTCTCCTTCCAAAGGCCTTATAGAGGAGCACTGCAGGATTATATGCTATGCTATCTTCCCTTAGCCTTAGTTTTAATTCTCTTCCATCACCACTATCACCCTGGGTCTCCTTCTCACCTCCACTCCCATATACAAACACATGCATACAGATGTACACGCCTCCTGAAAAAGGAAAATCTGTCCCTTCTATTTAGGAAATCTCTTGGTTATTCCTCATATGGAAGGCCAGGAGTCAGAACACCTGGGTTGTAGTACTGGTTGTCAACCATGTAATCCATCAACAAGTATTTCTTAAGTAGCTACTATGTGTTATTATTGTGTTATTAACTGGAATCCAAAAGACAAAGGCAAAATAGTCTCTGACCTCAAGGAACTTACATTTCACCAGGGCAATCTATAGATAAAGTTGGAAATGGATTAATAGAAAGATCTATTAAGGTTGTATGTGTATATGTATGTATAGATATATACACAACCTTGATATGTATGCAACCTTAACATATACATTCATATATATGTTCACATGCATACATAAATATGGAAATATATGTACCTATGTATACTATATATATATATATGGAAAGAGAAAGAAATGAAAAGAATGAGAAAGAGAAGGAAGAAGAAAGAGAAGAGGAAGGAAGGAGGGAGAGAAAGAGACAGACAGACAGACAAAGCAGATAAAGTTAAACTTGGAAGAGTAACCTGGAAAGGATTCCTGCAAAATATACCACTGAGCAGAGTCTTGACGGAAGCCAGTAAGTGTAAGAGACAGAAGTGAAGAGGGGGAGCAGTCTAGGTATGAGGAATAGCTATTGAGAAGAAACAAGCATAGAAATGGGATATGGGAGATGGATGAATGAGGGACAGCAAGTAGATCAGTGTGGTTGGATTGGACAGAACGTGGAGCAGAATATGATGTCTTGGAAGGCTGGAAAGGGCAAGGTTATTAAGAGTTTTCAATGTCATTTAAGGGCAAGTCTATATCTGATTTTAGAGGTAATAGGGAACCACTGGAAATTATTGAATTAAGTAGTGTTGAGGTTGTTACTTCTGCTTATTTACTAAGTTGCTGTACTTGTGTGAGTTTGAATAAATCTCTTAAACAATCTGAGCCTCAGTTTCTACCTTCATAAAATGGCAACAATGACAATGGGATTGTTGTGAGATACAAATAATCTAATGTATAAGAAAATAAAGTATTTGCAAAATTTTAAATGCAGTATAAATATGTTACTATTACTATCTTGAGAAGTCCACAAGACAAAAAGGTCATATTATGGGGAAAGAGGTCAGAGTTTTTTTAAAGATACTTCTGAGGATTTTTGTAGGTTCCAAATCTTCCCTTCATGCAACTTTGTCTTTGTGCACCAAAACCCTCCGTTAGGCTTTAGAGAAGTGAAAAAAGGAAAAGACTTAGCTTTTATCCTTAGAGAACATACCTTTTTAATAAGGTAATAATAATGTGACTTACCTGACATAAAATATTTTCAAATACATTATAATTCTTATTTGATCCTTATTATAATACTGTTAGTAAGAATGGTAAGGGGGGCAGCTAAATGGTGCAGTGGATAGAGCACCGGCCGTGGATTCAGGAGTACCTGAGTTCAAATCTGGCCTCAGACACTTAACATTTACTAGCTGTGTGACCCTAGGCAAGTCACTTAACCCCAGTTGCCTCACTAAAAAAAAAAAAAAAAAAAGAATGGTAAGAGGGGCAGCTAGATGACAAAGTGGATAAAGAACCAGCCTTGGATTCAGGAGGACCTAAGTTCAAATCTGGCCTCAGACACTTGACACTTACTAGTTGTGTCACCATGGGCAAGTCATTGCCCCCCCCCCCCGCCCAAGAATGTTAGGGATGATTATTCCCATTTCAGAAGTAATGAAACTGAGACTCAAAGAGCTTGAGCGACTTGTCCAGACTCATACATTGGAAGTAGGTAGTAGTGGGAAAGGATATGAATTAAGGTTTCCTTTCAATCATCTGGAACTACCTCAGTCATTCAGTCAGTTAATCAGAATTCAGCATTTATTTTGTGACTACTAGATATTTATACTGCATTGTCCCAAGTTCTGGGGATCCAAAGACAAAAAAAAAAAGAAACAATTTATACTCTCAAGAAGCTTTCTTTTGGTGGTGGAAGAAAGTATGTACACATAAAAGTATATGAAAACATAAAATTGAAATGAATAACAGATATTTAAGGGAAGAAGAGTACTAAGAGTGGAAATTGAGGGGGCAAGAAAGACCTTCTATAGAAGGTGATACTTTAGCTGTATTTGAAGGAAAAGGCCTTAAGAGAGAGTGTTTTCAGCCAATGCAAAAGCAAAGAGATGGGAGACAACGCCATGTATGAGGAAGAGCAAGAACGTAGGGCCTACACCATGCAGTGTGGGAAGAGGAATAATGTTTTAAAAGGTTGGAAAGATAATATTGAGGTCACTAGTTTATATACCCTAGAGGCAATTAGAAGCCTCAAGAGTTTATTTCATGTGCAATCATCTTTTTTTAAATTATGAAAATGCTTGTTTTAATCCATAAATTAAAAAATAAAATAAAATAATTTTTAAAGGAGCTTATTCAGTAGTGTGACATGGTGAGTCAGACCTGTGCTTTAGGAAAATCACATTGGCTACTATGTAAAGAATTGACTAGAATGGGGATACTTAAAGTTGGGGCCCCAAATAAGGGGCCACTCTGGTAGTTTGGGCTTTTGGTTCATATGTCAGAACCCATTGTCAACTCTTTTGTGTGTGTGTTTGTGTGTGTGTGTGTGTGTGTGTATGTGTGTGTGCGCGTGCGCACATGTGCTTCCTAGAATAATGTAATAACCATTTTCTTTTTGTTGTAGGAAATTGAAAGGAGCACAAATGCATTTCAGTTCACAAGTATTTATTGAGATGGAAAAACAAAAATAAAAAAGAAACATATCAATATCAGGCACTCCAATAGCTTATATTCTACCAGGGGTAGTGTAGGGGAGAAGGGGAGAAAAGATGGCATTACAAGGTGGTATGTTTCGTGTCTCAAGGGGAAGCTTTCAAAAAGTGATATTAGATTGGGAGGGTTTGACCTTTTCGGGTCTCCCTCAGGCAGTCTCTGCATTGGATGTTTTTAAAACAGTGTCTGCAAGAGATGTTAAGAACTACTGAACAGTTTATTTTAAGACTAAATTATGTCTTGGTAAATATTTGTGCAGTTGAAATCTCATGCTACTTTCAGTTTTGTAATACTCTAAACTCATAATAAGCAGACAGCACCAATATCTTGGGAGATGAATATCAAGATTCATTAACCTAGAAGGCAAATGTTGACCAAGACATTGGTCAATATTTATCTTGAGCTAAAAAGTCTTCCAGGCCATGGAAACAATTGTTCTTGAATTGTTCTGAACACTGTGAGGAATGCCATGGATTTCATTATTTCCCCTCCCATACTAATTTTTAAAAGGCAGTTGATTTCATCTGAGTAGAATTTAGATATTTCCATTCAAATTCAATTAGGTCAGCTGACTCTAAGTAGAATCATTATGGGGCAAATTAGAAATTTCTAAAAGAGGGGTACTTAACTTGGGGTATATGAACTTTTTAAAATATATTTTTGTAACTTTATTTCAATGTACCTGATTTCTTTGATAATTCTATGTATTTTATTTTCTGCCTTTAAAATCATTATTCTGAGAAGTGCTCCTTAGTTTCAACAGACTGCAAAAAGGGTCCATTGTATTAAAAAATGTTAAGAACCCTTGGACCAGACTAAACAGTATAAACAAATACTGTTGTTGTTGTTGTTTAGTTATTTTCAGTTTTATCTGACACTTTGTGACCCCATTTGTAGTTTCCTTGGCAAAGATACTGAGTGGTTTTCCATTTACTTCTTTGGCTCATTTTACAGATGAGGAACTGAGGCAAAATGGGTTAAGTGACTTGCTCAGGTCACCCAGGTAGTAAGTGGCTAGGGCAAGATTTGAACTCAAGAAGATGAATCTTCTTGACTCCAGACCTAGTGCTTAACCATCTTTCCACCTAGTTGACACTGAAGATTTAACAAGCAGCTCTCCTGAGCCAGTTCAAAGTTGTTCTAGTACATCCCTTTTTATAATTCAGTTCAAGCCTCTTCCAAGAATCTAAGGTGCTCTCCCTTTCCAGATTGTCTCCAGATTTCTACACCATTTATTTGATACTTATATGGTACCTTATGTCATCAGGTAAGTTTTCATGTTTATGTTTCATCTCCTCAACTAATGTACAAGGTCATTGAGGGGCACGCATAGCACTTCATTATTTCTTTCTATGCACTTTGGTGCCTATGACAGTGCTCTTCATAATTTAGATACAAGAAATATGGCAGTTTGATTTGCAATGGAATGGCCCAACAGCAATAGGTCAGGCTAGCCAGATTGAATTGGAACTACACATTTCATTTTGCCTTTCACTACTTACTAGTTTGACCACTTAACCTTTCTGGGTTCCAGTCACCTCACTTTCAAATGCTAATAATAATAATATCTTAAATGCCTGAGTGTTGGACAAGCTGTCTCTTCTAAAATCATAGATTTTAAGATCTATAATTTTCAAATTCAGGAAAGTATATTGCTATAATGTGCTTGCTGTCAAACTTAACAGTGAATAAAGGATATAAAGTTTTAAAGTCATCTCATAAAATGGATCCGTCCCCATCTTAGTTTTTTTAAACAAAAGGTTTATTTTGACCAACATTATACATCACTACAAGTTAAACTTCCAACTATTTACCTTTAAATACATGAGTTTCCACTCATCAAATATCACAAGAATATATCAGTCACTCCCTCCCAGTCTATCGTTGTTTGCTGTTCATTCATTCCTGTTTACTTTAAAAAGTTATCATTTCTAACTTTAATGTACTCAAACCCATTGTGTTTGAACATGATACTTAATACAAGCATTCTTTCTCTTTTTCTCTCTCTCTTCTTCTCTTCCTTCCTACCCATTGTCCTCCCTTCTTCTTGAGATGTAACATGTTGTAGAACAGAGCTGACCTTGCAGTTGGGAAGGCCTGGGTTCAAATCCTATCTCTGGAACTTACTAGCTTTTAGGCTAGTCAAGTCAGTGAATCTTCTTAAGCCTCCCTTTCCTCTTCTGCAAAATGAGCTATTGGAATCTGTAGTACCTTCTTCATAGGGTTGTGAGGTACAAATGAAATAATGTATGTATGAAATGTATGTAAAGCACTTTACAATCTTAAAAGGTGCTACATATCTGGGGTGTCCCAAGAGCCTAAATGCAGTTTTAATCTTTAATAATGTAAAACTGCACTAAAATTTCTGGGGTACCCTATAAAATGTCAGGTATGAGGAGAGCTGATCAATGGATTTCCCTGTTCCACTTGAAGAACTTAAGAGAAGTTGAGCCTTGGTTTGGGACTTCTGAAAAAACCTCCCCATTGACACCTTCCTAAGTGGACTGAGCACCTCCTGATTGAGTCTTAGGGACTGGGGCTGTCTACAAGAGGAATAAGTTGGCTAAACTACAATTCATTTCAGGTTAATATGGAATGCTTTCATTTAAAAAGCAGATGCCTGAGTTGAATGCCCATCAGGCTTGATTGCTGTATGATGCAGGGTAGATACTGAGAGGTGTAGATCAGGATGCATGGGAAAATATCACATATCAATGGGCAGTTCAGCCATATCATTTAATTTGGGTTATAGACAAGTGACCTAGTGTCACACGTATCTGCTTAGGGATATTCTGAGGCATTTTGCCACTTTACAGACTAATGACAGTCTTCCCATTCTTTTATAGGGTTGAAATCACTGACAGTTCTACAAAGTGGTAGATATATTAGTCCACCTTATTGGAAAAAATATTCTTATGTCTCTCCCTAGAGGCTGCTGCTCACTCTTAGCATGTGTCACTTCCAGCAGAAACTGTTATTTCTGCAATGGAAGGTGCTTGGAGCCAGCTTTTAGTTAAGTCAGCATCTACATTACCAAGACTGTGAGAGAAAATTATTTGATAAGGTATTTGACAAGCTAAGTGCTTTAGGGGTTTTGATAAGGGGAAGGGGTGAGTCTGGGAGAGGAGGTATAAGAGATGATGGCTCATGAATAGAACTGGATAACCGGACTTGGAACAGAGCTGGTATGTATGAGTAGGTGAGGGAAGGTTTGTCAAGTGCAACCCCTGAGTCAGCCACAGCAATCTTCACAATATCTTTTGACATAAAACGTTAAAAGGAAATTCCCTGTCTGAGGCTGAAAAACCTCATCAACAATCCACCAAATCTTCATTGTGCTGAACCTCTCCCCTTTAATTAAACTAGGTGAATATTCAACCTGAACAGACCATATGATGTGGGGGAGGGAGGGATCATTTAGGCTCTCCATTTATTTTCCATACATACACATACACATACACACACACACACACACACACACACATATATATATATATATATATATATATATATATATATATATATATACATACACACAGTATAGGGAAGCAAGACATTTGTTTCATAGGGAACACATTTCACACATCTAAAATAGATGTGTATGCTTCAAGGTTTCTTAAGCATGGAGCAGATTTTTGAAGGAGGAATGCTCTCTATCAGACACTGATAAAAACATATTATTACCATTTAAATGGTTTTTGGGGGAAAGCTTTTCATTATATTAGGATTGGCTGATGGCACAAGATTTGCCTGACTTTCAGAAACTATCCTCCCCCTGCACCCCTGATTTCTTAGTTGAGGTTATCTCAAGGATGCTGGGGAATAGTGTATTTTCTCCTTTGTGCCAAGGTGAACCACACAAACGCTTCCAATCGCTTTCAGCTATTCTCATGTGAGGCAGATTGCTGAGCTTCTGTCTGGCTTTAGAGATGTGAGTGTGCCAGTCACTGGGCCACAGAATGACAAATTACCTCTCTGCCAATATCAGAGCTGGGACAGTTCTCATCACAGCCTCCACCAGATGGGCCTAATTAAACGATTAGCCAATGAGTGAGGTCTGATGGCTCCATTAGGAATCCTCCTGTGCTTAAATAAACAGCTCAAAATAAATAGTTTTCTCCATTACACTGTGGCTCATGAGCTCTTCCGGACTGTTCATTAGTTTTTGTTGTCCACGGGGCTTTCTTTTCACCCCCTTTTCTCTCTTACAGGTCAAAGGCTTGAGAAGAATGTTGGAGTCTGGACCCTTGTTCTGTTCTGCTCTTAGATACAACAGTGAACAATTTAATAAAAATTAGTTTTATGTGAGAGAAGGGGTCTCTGTGCTGCTCATAGAATGTCATTCAAGTTGATGAGGTCATTCTCAATTCAACCCACATTTCCTGAATATCTATTGTGCATTATAGGATCATAGATATATAGCTGAAAGGGACCTTGGTGGTCATGTAGTCCAGCCCCTTCATTTTCCAGATGAGGAAACTGATGACCATAAAGGTTAAGTGATTTGTCTATTGTCATAGAAATGGCAAAGAGTATAGCCAGAATTCCATCTTATGTCTTATGCCTCAAAGTTCAACAGTCTTTCCATTTTACCACAATGTTTGGGCAAGTACTACCTGTTATGGAAGACAAAAAGATGAATAAGACATGATCCCTTGATTCTAAAAGATTATGACATAGTGGAAGATAAAGGGGGGGCACTCTGAAGTAGCAAAAGAGCTGGCTTTTAAATGGAAATACGGATTCAAATCTAGACTCAATTGGGACAGCTAGGAGGCACAGTGGATAAAGCACCGGTCCTGGATTCAGGAGGACCTGAGTTCAAATGCGGCCTCAGACACTTGACACTTATTAGCTGTGTGACCCTGGGCAAGTCACTTAACCCTCATTGCCCCACAAAAACAAGCAAAAACAAAACAAAACAAAACAAAAACAAATCTAGACTCAATTACTAACTCATTCATATGACCCTTCGCAAATCTCTTTATCACTCTGGGTGGCAGGTGCTTCATTTTTGGGGATGGTTAGACTAAATGATTTCTGAAGGTTCTTCCAGCTCCAGATACTATGTTTTCAAATATCACAAGAAGTAGAATGTGAACTTGCATGAGATAGACCAATAAAGGGCTTGACAAACTCAAAGCAGGGAGGTGTCAGGGGAAGTTCCTATTTTTCTTGTTAATGTTTTAATCTTTTCATTAAAAAAAATCAAGCTTCTGTTGATGCTGATAAATAAATCTACACTTTCCTTGGCTTGTTAGCACTTGTCTATACCTATTAAATTAGGGAAGTCTTTGCTTCTAATATCTAAGTTTGCCCTCATGATTTCAAAAAGATCCGTCACTATCATTGTAGAATAGAAAAATATTTATGTTCAGAAGAGCCGGATGCCAATAATGCTCTGACAAGCATTAGCCTTGTGACCATGAGACAGTCATTTAACTTCACTGGACCTCCACCTCCTCGTCTATAAAATGAGGTAGGAGTTAAGCTAAATGCCCTTTAAGTTCCTTTTCAGCTATAATTAATTCTAAGATTGTAGAAACTCCATTCTGACACAAAACAGTCAACAAGCATCCGTTTTAAACTGTTATCGTTACCACATCAGGAAGAATAAAGTTCTTGCCTCTGTCCTCACTTGAGATTCAGTTTATTGCCAAAGGGGAAAAAATGGAAAGCAGCCAAATATAACAGTTTCTTTCAGGTTTGCTGAGTGTAGGGACACAAAGAGAAAAGTTAGACTGCACCAAACTGATTTGCAGAGAGGAAGGAAAGCTTTCAAAGGTTGAATGCTTACAGCCACTGATCTAGAAGAGTTTTTCACCTAATCACTTACACACTAATACCAGGGCTTGCAGAGCAGAGAAACAGAATATGGCAGGGGAAGGCAGCATGAATCCAAAGGACCATGTGGGAGCTAATGGAGCATTTCATTTCATTTCAAGCTTTTTTTATTTTTTTAAGTTTCCAATGTAGTCTCAGAGAAGAGTCTTGTTTTTACCAGGGTATCATTTACTTAGAATTTTTTTTAAAAAGAATGATATACACACTGAAGTACAACATGAAAAGTTGTAAAAACAGAAGAAAAATAATACATTGTTGAGGTTTCAATCAAACCTCCACTGGGAGGTTTATGGTGGACCAATGACAAAGTGGATTTTTTTTTTCATTAGAGGACCTGGGGTTGAATTCTGGCACTGTGACTTATTACCTCTTTGACCTTGGGCAGATCATTCAACTTTTCTAGGCCTCAGTTTTCTCATTAGTGAAAGGAGGGGGTGGAATTAGTTATTTTAATCTCTAAGGTACCTTTTGTTTCTAAATGTTGAGAAATTCAATTAAAAACTGGCAATTTCTCAGGCAGGATTAAGAATGTTATTTTTTCCCTCATCATGTCTATGAATGTCTGGAGATGAAGGATGTTGTATTCTCCAAAGGTATTAAGGGTCATTAACTAATAGTTTTGAGAATGAAGGAGATTATGTCATATTCTGTGATCCTGCATAATACTTAGTATGGAATAGATTTAGTCTTCATCTTGTTTATATAGGGAAGAGGTCCACGTAGTTCACAAGCACTTCTCAATCATTCACTGTGTGTCAGGTAATCTGCTAAGTGCTGGCAATCTTTATTTGAATTCCTGAAATCTTATTCTAAGAGAAAGTAATTTTTCCCATATTTCACACTTCTACAATATGAAGTCCTTTTTTGTTTCCAGAGAAAGGTATGTTTTTTTTTTTTTTAATATAAGTTGATGGTTAAGTTTGGGGCTTTTTGATCAGGGATTCCCTTCATTCTTTCCCACAACACAGTTCATTCATTCATGTTACACATTTTGAATGTAATAAAAGTCATTTACCTGGAGACAAAACCCATTATAAAGGTACAAATAAGCAAGATTTACAGAGAAGGAAATTCTCAAGGGCAAGCAGTGTTAGATGACCAGTAATTTACCATGTGGCAATAAGGTAGAGTCAGGTTGGGAGTGGCAAGGGGTTATGTTCACCAGGTTGTCATGGTAGCAAATCCTGTCCAGGAGTCCAGTGAGCTAGGCAAGACTTCAACTACTTATTATTATATTCAGGCAGAATAGCAGTGACCTTACCTTGCACTAGGCTACTGGCCTGGCACATGGGGCTCCTTATTCCCTAGGTTTCCCTGTATTAAGTGACTTTTGCTTCCCATTATCCTAAAATGCCTCCTTCTAGATAAAAAAAAATGATACTTCTTATGAGCCACAGAGATTAACCATAAATTGCTCATTCACCACTATATATTAGATTGTGGATAAGGTCATTTAATAATAATAATTATTATTTTTATTTTGTATGGAATTAAGACCAGCAAAATTTGGCATTAGGTGAAATTATCTTATTAACTAGAAGGTTCTTTGACCTGTTAGCTGCTTTGGTAATACCATTTCCTCAACCCAGGGTTCACAAGCTTTCATAATTCCTTCCATTTTCTTTCTATTAACACCCATTCTTAAAATGGGATTAAGGGGTAGCTAGATGGTGCAGTGGGGATAGAGCACCAGCCCTGGAGTCAGGAGTACCCGAGTTCAAATGCGGCCTCAGACACTTAACACTAGCTGTGTGACCCTGGGCAAGTTACTTAACCCCAATTGCCTCACTAAAAAAAAAAAAAGAAAAAAAAAGGCAGGATTAGATATGACCTTTTAGGCAATTATTAGTATTTACATAGGGTATATTTATTGAGGATGATCACTTCAATGAATATACTATGTAAGGTACAACAGAAATAGCAGTTTTGGTTACTAAAGTTAAAGTTAAAGGTAAAGTTTTTATGGGTAAAAAATAAATACATGAAACAAATAAAACAAATTAATATACAATAAATTTACTTCTGTTTTTTTTTCTACTGAGAAAATTACCTGTGACTGGAAATACTGGAATAAATAATAGTTAAGAAAAGTAAAGCATAGAGTAAATGAAGAATTGATAAATAAATTACTTTTTCTTCAGTAAGCTCAAGTTGCCTGCTTTGGTCAAATTAGATTCCTGATTAATTAACTTTCCGATGTTATTTCTGAGTCTTCATGATTTCTGAGGAATCTTGGCCAGTATAACAGGCGCCAAAGGAGTTGAAATAGGCAAGAATTCAGATGTTCGAAAAGGAGAATGGGGTTAATGTCTCAAATGCTATGTTAGTGTGCTTGACCTTGTTTTCTAGTAAAGTTTAAGTAAAGCTTATTAATGGGAAAGTTAAAAGACTTTAAGAAAGGTAAACAATGATCATTAGAAACCACCATGGGCTCATTAAGAATCAATTATATGAGATTACCCTTCATTGCATGTCTGGCAAAGTTATCAACAGTAGATCAGAGACAAGCTTTGGCTATACTATATTTGGCTTTTGGCCAGTCATTCATCCAAGTCCCTCAAGATATCTTTGTGGAGAAGATGAAGAAATGGAGATTCCAACATAGTACAGTTTTGATGAATGAATTGGTTTCAATCAGGAAGGAGGTTTTTAATTATGTATCACAGAACTCTCTCCTTGACTGATTTCTTTTCAATATTTTTATTAGTAAAGATTTAGTTGGTTTACAAACTGAAATTGGTGATGACAAGAGACTTGGAAACATAGTCAATACTTTGGATGGTAGAATCAGCATTCAAACAACTTTTAATTGGGTAGAATGGCTAAGAGATAAGAAGATGAAATTAAACTACACAAGTACAAGGGGAGATATTTCTAGAAAGTAACTCATATTTTAAAAAACTAAATATGAATTACAAATATGATATGACCATCAAAAAAGTGAATGAAATCTCATTCTGCATTGATAGGAAATTATTAGATATCCATGCTTCGCTTCTTCTTGGACACAGAAAATGTGGGTCAAAGAAGAATTAATCTAAATCCTCTGTCATATCAAAAACTTGGAAACTGTCATCACACTTTATCTAAGCCTTCTCTTCTCCAAATTAAACAACCTCTATTTCTTAGAACAGCATATCTTGTCTAGTGGAAAGAACAATGCCTCTGGTGTTAGAAAATGGGGATTAAAATCCTGACCTCTAAGTCTTATTAACGATTCACAACACAGCAATAAAATATCCCCTGGAGCAGCAAAAAAGACAGGATGAGATTATTTTCCAGCCAAAGACAGCTTAGCAGGGGCTGTGCTGGGTTGCAAGAAGAGTTCAACCCCATGATTGCACACCAACAGAGTCCCCAGGCAGGCTGCACCAGAGAAACTTACCCCTGAGCCTTCAAATCAGCTGCAGCCACAGCATCTTTTGGAACTACGTTTATGGTTGGGTGAGAGGGCTGAAAGGCTGGCTGAGGAGGAAAATACAGGACTGTCTGGGAGACCTAAGGAGGAATTAGGCTATGCCACCCCAGCATGGAACCAAGAAGAAATCTTGAGCAGCAAGAGGCCCAGGTCAGGAAGGGGCACAGGCTCATCAGAGGTAAGAACTACAGCACACAAATTTTTGCTGGCTGGCTAATTAGTAAGATAGCTTGAGGTTATCTTCAGACCAGAGAACATGCCAGGGAAGAGAAAAACCTGCCCTCCCTCAAAACTGATACACCTGGGACCCTCTGAAGCTTGGGACAATATAGCTTGGAAGTAGGGCCCCACTGTAAGGGGGGGGTTAAAAGTCAAGTAAAAGGGGGTGGCTAGGTGGTGCAGTGGATAAAACACCGGCCCTGAATTCAGGAGTACCTGAGTTCAAATCTGGCCTCAGACACTTGACACTTACTAGTTGTGTGACCCTGGGCAAGTCACTTAACCCCCATTGCCTTGCAAATTTTTTTTTTAATTAAGTCAAGTAAAAGATGGCAAGATAAGCAATCAAGAAAGTTGAGAACTACAGAAAGTTTCTTTAGTGCCAAGGAAGATCAAGGTGCACCCTCAGAAGAAGATAACAACCTCAGGGCCCCTACATCTAAAGTTTCCAAGAAAAATATGAATTGGTCTCAGGCCATGGAAGTGCTCAAAAGGTACTTTGAAGAGAAAGTAGGAGAGATAGAAGTAAGATTTAGAGAGGCAGAGGAAAGAATGGAAAGAGAAATGAAAGTAATGCATGAGAATCATGTGAAAAAAGTCAACACCTTGAAAAGCCAAATGGAAAAGGTCTCTGATGAAAATAATTGCCTAAGAATTAGGATTGAACAAATGAAAGCTAGTGAGTTTATGAGAAACCAATACACAGTAAAGCAAATCCAAGTGGGCAATATGAAATATCTCCTTGGAAAAACAGCTGACCTCGAAAATAGATCCAGGAGAGATAATTTGAAAATCCTTGGACCACCTGAAAACCATGACCAAAATAAGAGTTTAGACAGCATCTTCCAAGAAATTGTCAGGGAAAATTGTCCTGATATTCTAGAAGCAGAAGGTAAAATAGCAATTGAAAGAACCCACAAATCACCTCCTGAAAGAGATCCCCAAAGGAAAACCTCCAGCAATATTATAGCCAAATTCCAGATCTCCCAGGTCAAGGAGAAAATATTGCAAGCAGCTAGAAAAAAAAGGAATTAAAATACTCTGCAGCTATAGTGAGGATAACACAAGATCTAGAAACATCTACATTAAAGGACTGGAGGATATGTTATATGATATCGCAGAGGGCAGAGGAACTGGGACTACAGCCAAAAATCACCTACCCAGCCAAACTGAGTATAATCTTTCAGAGGAAAAAAAATGGAATTTCAATGAAAAAGAGAACCTTCAGGCATTTGTGATGAAAAGACCTGAACTGAATAGAAAATTTGACTTTCAAATGCAAGACCCTAGAGAAGCATAAAAAGACAAACAGGGTGGGGCAGCTAGGTGGCACAGTGGATAAAGTACCAGCCCTGGATTCAGTAGGACCTGAGTTCAAATCTGGCTTCAGACACTTGACATTTACTAGCTGTGTGACCCTGGGCAAGTCACTTAACACCCATTGCCCCGCCAAAAAAAAAAAAAAGACCAACAGGGAAAAGAAATCATGAGGGATATTAAAAGATTAAACTGTTTATATTTCTACACGAGAAGATAATACTTCTAACTCATAAAACCTTTCTCAGTATTAGGGCAACTGAAAGGAATACACTTAGACAGAGTCTGAAAGGTATGAAATGAATATGAAAGGATGATATCTGTAAATCATTTATTTTTTTGTTTTTCCTTGATTTTTTTTTGGGGGGGGTGGCAGGCAGGATGGTGTGGCTTATATCTGTGGCTAGATTTGGGCTCGGGGCCTCCTGGGTCCAGGGCTAGTGCTTTGTCCATTGTGCCACCTAGCTAACCCATGATGACATCTGTAAAATAAAGTTAAGGGGTGAGAGGAATGCACTGGAGGAAAGGTAAAGGGGGAGGCAGACTGGGGAAAAGTAGCTCACCTAAAAGAAATAAGAAGGGGCAGCTAGGTGGCGCAGTGGATAGAGCACCGGCCCTGGAGTCAGGAGTACCTGACTTTGAATCTGGCCTCAGGCACTTAACACTTACTAGCTGTGTGACCCTGGGCAAGTCACTTAACCCCAATTGCCTCACTAAAAAAAAAAAATAAGAAAAAGATTATGGAGGGGAGGGAAAGAGGGGAAGGAGTGAGGGAGTGAGTGAACCTTACTATCATCAGAATTGGCTTAAAGAGGGAATAACATACATACTTAATTGGGTATAGTAATATACTTTGCCCGAAGGGAAAGTGGGAAGTGAAGGAGATAATGGGGGGCAGAGAAGATGGGAAGGAGAGAAGGGAAGATTGGGGAAGGGAGCAGTAAAAAGCAAAACATTTTCAAGGAAGGTGAAGATGTTCTGCATAACTGCACATGTATGACTTATATTGAATTGCTTGATTTCATAAGGAGGAAAAAAAGTTAGAACACAGAATAAGCTCAAAGACCTTAATATCATCAGAGTAGTTTCAAGGAAGGAATAACATACACAATCAATTGGGAAGAGAAACCCTACAGGAAAGTAGGAGGGGAAAAGGATAAGGAAGGAAGAGTGAAAGGAGGGAGGGCAGAGTGGAGAGAGGACAGTCAGAAGCAAAACACTTTTGAGGAGGAATAGGGTAAAAGAAGATAGAAAATAGAGTAAATATCATGGGAAGGGAATAAGATGGAGGGAAACAGTTATGATGGTTGATTATAATGGCAAAATGTATGGTACCTACTTTGCTGGGCTATTTTGAAGAAAATTCTTTGTCAAGTTTAAGGTATATAAAAATTATGATGAACAGGATGCTATCAAAAAAACCTGGAAAGACCTACATGAACTGAATCAGGATGAAAAGTATTGTATACAAAATAACAGCAATAATGTAAGATGATCTGCTGGGAAGGACATAGTTATTTTCAGCAATGCAATGATCCAATATAACACTGAAGGACTTATGAAAATTGCAATCCATCTACAGTGAAAGAACTGATGGTATCTGAAAACAGATTGAAGCAATTTTTTTGACAATTCCTTAATCTGAAGTTTTGTTTTTATCTGTTTTCTCTCATAACCTTGCTAATGTGGAGATGTTTTCCATGACTACTGATGTATAACTTATATTGAATTGCTTGAGTTCTTGGGGGTGGGGGGTGGGAAGAAGAGAAATTGAAACACAAAGGTTTAAAAAAATTGATGTCAAAATTTGTTTTTTACATGTAATTTGGAAAATAAAATTCTAAACAGAAAAAATAAGCCTTATTAACTTTTTTATCTTGGGTAATTTACTTCATTTTTTCAATATCTTGTGATTATCTGCATGTCAATATATTATTTTGATATGTGTGCCTCAACCATTATTAGCCATTGAAAAAGATACACTACAGAAGGATGATCATTATATTGAAATAGGTCAATCACAGTGTCATGTAAAGTGGATGGTTAACAAAAACGCTATTAGAAGGCAAGGGCTACCATTCCATTCATGAAGAATGAGGATTGACAGAACCTGCAAATAATTCATCTCGAGTATGGGGCTCTCTACAAGCCTTGCTGGCACCATTGACACTGAAGGCTCTTAATCAGCGAGTGAAAAACACCACTGTAAGGTCCACTTAATTATAATGTACTTGCTATTGATTAACCATTTACTTTAATAGAACCACTGTAAGATGTCCTGTTTACTCAGCTACTGAAGTTAAAGTAGTACTGAGGTCTTTTGTGTTTCCTAATGTGCTGCATTGCAAAATCTAGTATTTGGGTTAATTTAGAGTTTATGTGACAGACTGTGTAGAAAACTGGACATAGTCAAGAATAATTTAGAATTTTAAAATGTCTTCCATTAATCAATCAGTAAATCATCCATTCACTAAGTATTTTAAAGAGCTTGTTATGTGTCTAGTACTGTTCTGGGCATTGGGGATAAAAAAAGAAGTGAAGCATATCCAAGGTGTGCATATGTGCATGTGTGTGTAGGTAGACTTATACACATATACTCATATGCAAAGTAAGTATATGTAAGATAAAATATAAGCTAATTTTAAGGAGATCAAGTCCTGAGGAGTCAGAGCTATGGAGGGAATACATTAGGGGGAACAATTTATTTGAAAGCATGAGGACAATTGATGAAATATCACATGTGTAGAACAGCAACGTGGTCATTTTCACTGGAATAAAAAGTATATGAAAGAAAATAAAATATAATGAGGCTGGAATGTTTAGGCCAACGGAACTCATATTATTCTAAAAGATTTAGGGTCAGAAGACTTCAGATAGAAAGGCTTCAGGTCTAATGCTGGCTAGATGATTATAGAAAAATTGCTTAGCCTCTTAAAGCTTCCATTTTTTTAACCTGTAATGTAAATGGGAATAATGCATTCAATCTCTATCACGTAGAGTTTTGTGAAGAAAGTGCATGGTGAAAATTAAGTGCACTAGAGAAATGCAAGTTGTTGTTTATTATTATTAAAATGTTAGAGTTGTGTGTTTTTTTTTTGAGTGACTAATATTTCATTAGCAAGTGTGAGACAGGCTGGTGAAAATTCAGTGGCCATGAAATATAACCGGGCAACATATCTGTTTAAAGATTTAGTTATACTAAAGAACTTTGAAATATTAGAGATTATCCTAGCATTACTTCCACAGGCAAAAATAAAACCAAGTGCCATGATGCAGATGACAATATTCTGACCTAGAAATGAGAGTAAAATGAAACTTTCTCTTCCTGAGAGTAGAAACTGCGCTAAACCATTCAAAACAAAAAATAACAAGTATGACCTTATGATTTCTGACTGACAGAGCTGTGGTCATAACACACTACAGTGGCATTCCCAAGAAATATGCACTTGACCTACTCTGCCTCACTACCTAGTAAAAGGCACTGTGAGATTTAAACCCAGGGAGTTTCAGATCCCAGTGTTACCTTGGTGGCACATTTCTTTAGATCTAGATTCATAAAATATAAAAGCAGCAAAAAGTGATAATCAAAGCATAGAAGCATCTCTCAACTTCAAATAAATGATTTCTGATAGCACTGCAAGTTTTAATTAATGACTTACACAGCCAAATTTCTGTGTATGCTTTAGCCTTGGGAAAGGAGAAACCAGAAGTTACTATGGTATTTTGAAATTTCAAGACTCTTTCATCTTCTGAAAAATCTTTCCATTAAAAAAAAAGTGTTAATGGAAGAATGAGCTTTCACTACCATATCTTGAAATTAGTTGGTCTGATTTCTTCTTTTCTTCTCTTTTTCCTTCATGAGCATGTATTAGGTTAAAATACTGTTCAGACCACCAAGTCAAGACTATCTTTATGTTTTCTACTGTTCAACTGTCATCAGTATGTTTGCCAGTTATGTCATTAGGGAACTTATAGAAATATAGTGAATTATTTGCTTGGACTTTTCCAAAATTATAATAAGGAATTATTTCTTTTGTGTTCATCCCTTGCTCCCCCTAGTAAAGGGATTCTTTTTTTTTCTTTTTTTTTAGTGAGGCAATTGGGGTTAAGTGACTTGCCCAGTGTCACACAGCTAGGAAGTGTTAAGTGTTTGAGGCTGGATTTGAACTCAGGTACTCCTGACTCCAGGGCCGGTGCTCTATCCACTGTGCCACCTAGTTGCCCCAAATAAAGGAATTCTTAACTTGTGGTTCATGAACTTGCTATATATGTCTGTGTACAGAAACACACACACATATACACACACGAATACATTTTTTATTAACCTTATTTCAATGTAATTGGTTTCATTTGTAATCCTATTTATTTACAGCTTATGCATTTTAAAAGATTAATCTGAGGATGTATCTGTAGCTTTCACCAGAATGACAAAGGGGTCTATGAAACAAAAAAGGATAAGAACCCCTCTGACATGGTGTCTTTGCTTCCAGGGTTACTCTGAATCTCTTACTACTACTTTATCCATTCCTATGTATGTATTTTGTATATGTTGTCTTCCGTATTACAATGCTAAAATGCTTGAAGGAAGCATTGTTTCATATTTGTCTTTGTAAACCTAGTCCCTTCTCCATAATAGGTACTTAATGCATATGTGGCTTATTGATTTAATAATAACAATAATAATCTCATCTTTATATGGTTCTTTAAGGATTTACATTTTGGTAAAAGTACTTTAATTGTCATGTTCCTAGTTAACACTTTAGAGAAAATTCTGGGAATTCAAATGCACAGTAAAGCACCTTTTACCTATCTAAAGATCCTTGTACTCAAGGGTTAGAATTCTAAATGCATTTCAAGTCAACATATTCTTATTTAGGGCCTACTAGGTTTAGGGCATTAGGGATAGAACACAAAAATGAAAAACATAGTTTCTACTCCCAAGAGGCTTATATTCTCCTGGTGAAATGTAGCATGTGCTCAAGGAAGTACAAATTAAATAAAACAATCATTTCAAAAGAGAGAGTATTAAAGAGGGAAAAGTTGCTTCCCAGAGAAGTCTGGTGGAAGGAAAAAAGAAAAGCTTGTGGAATTAAAAACAACAACAACGCTTTGCTTTAATGTTGTCAAGTCCTAAAATAGATCAAAGTCATGAATTGAGAAATAAAATATCTTTAATTGAGATAACAGGATAGCAAACCTGCCACCCTGGGAAATGTCCAGTGCATTTCTCAACCAAAGAGAGACCTGAAAAAGTTTTTATGGTTTTAGGAGGAGAGTAGGAGGAGGGAGATGAAATAGCAAGGCCTGGCCATGAGATCCCAGTGGCCCTTGACAATCCAGGCAAGGAAAACCACTTTACTCTTGCTTTTTTCCCTTCATACCATGAATTCCATTGGAAGAGTCAAGGACACTAGAAGCTGAAATGCAGCTTGAGCTGGACTCCCCCAACAAGGTGACATCCCTGGGAGAGTTAGGGGGAGATCTAGGGTGTGGTTCATCTCAAACTTATAAAGAGTAAGAATGTTAGGAAATTCTTACATTAGAAGGATCATTTAAATGGAGTGGGAAGACCATATTACATTTCATATGAACAATTTCTGCCTTTTTATTAACAATTTTCTGTCATATATAATTCCAAGGGAAAATCTTGTAAGTATTAGGGTGTTTGGGGGGGGGGATACAAGTTTCTAATGAATTGTACTTCATTTAATTTTTTGCTGTGCTATTTATCCAAGGAAATATTTATCTGGCATTGGGAGTGGCACCAGCAGCCTGGACTGAAGGTACCATTTTTTTCAAAGCTGATTCAGCTCTTCCATTTTGTTAAGTTTGGGCTGCATCTTGACATAGAGGAGACTATTGTTTAAATTTCAGCTGTTGGCATCGTCATCTTGTGAAATTTCACTGGAGTCCCACTTCTCTGCCTGAAGTGCCATGATACTAACCAAATAGGAGAAAAGGTTCTTCCAAGATTGATTTTTTTCCAGACATTATGGTTCTGTTCAATTGAATCACTCAAGTAGTGGTTAACATAAACACTGCAGAGAGTATGACATGTCAAATTAGCAGCTTTGCAAATCTCCTGTTAATTGTCAGCCTAATTAAAAAATTGCTAATTATAATGTTTATAACTTCAAATAACTGCTCAGCTATAAAGCACTGTCTGTCAGGTGTAAACAGGGGGACTGAAGGGAAAAAAAATCAATCGACATCTGTTAATTTATCAGAGGCAGTACACTAAATTGAAAAATGGATTGCCTAATGCACTGTAAATCTGCATTACGATAAAAGACCAATTCATTCCAACACCTGCTTTAATAAATGATAATGGCCATCTTTACTGTTCTGCCCCAGGGTTTCTCTGCCTATCCGACTCTCATCTTATCTTAGGAATGGAAGATGCAAAGTTCAGGCTCTGCAGGAGTGAAGTCTTTGTTTCTTGGAGAGACTTCTACTTTTCTCTAAAGTTGGGGATAACAGTTCGTCCAAATGTGTTAGAACTCTTAGAAAGAGTCCTCTTGCTAAGAACCCAGTTCCTGGCGCAGAGTAGGTACTTGTGAATAGCTACTTAAAATAAATAAATGAATTAATTAAATGTTAAATGAATGAAAGAATGAATGAATAAACAAGCTTCTTGCTTCCTGAAAAGAGCAAATAAAACTTCTCTAAGCTCACCTTAAGAGGTAGACTGAACCAGCCTAGCTTTCCCACTGTATGAGTGGTTTATATGAATCAAAAGGGCTGTGGGTCCTGCAAAAGAAAAATTGGTGACTTAGCTCACCTTCAAATCCAGTTTAATTCCCACTTGCTCCATTGAACTTTGCCGGAGTACTCTGACTCTCACTAATCTTTTATTGGCTATTGACCTTCCACCTCACATCCTATCTTTTAGTACTTTGATATTGTACTCCTTTGTATTTTTATCCCATTTCATGGTGAGTCAATCAATCAATCATCATTTATTAATTATGGTCCTGCTCCCATGCTAGACAGTAAGGTTCTCATGAGCTGAGATTGGATGACAGGCAGAGAACAGGTGTTTAGTAGTGACTATCTGAGGACCAGTAAATTTTCCATGTGCCCATGATACTCCAGACCTAAGAATTATTCCTTCTTGTAGAAAAATAAAAATTCAGTGACTGATTTTTCTCAATTTCTATTGATTGAGTATTCTCAAATTTAAACAAATTATCAGACATTTCTACAAGCAATAAACAAAATACATGTTTCAAAATGCACACTTGTAATCCTTAAAATTATACTGGACTTGTAACAACTCCAGTGCTAGGAAAAACCCTAACACTTTAAGTTAAGATATAGTATAAATTCACTTTATATATTAACAAAAATGAATATAAATTGATTTATCACATTATGAAAGGAGCCAATAAAAGTTAAAAAGTCCCATTTTCCCCTTTTCTGAAATTGTTTCTCTGTCTTAAATAACAATAACTAAAAGAAAATTCTTCTCATATCCAAATTATATGGTAGAAATCTTCAAATAATCTTGTAAAGACAAGCAATAGCTTGCCTATGGAAGGAGCTGGATGAAGGAAAAGTTGTGGCCAGAACCACAGGATTAAGGAGAAAATGGAGAGGATAAAACACACTTCAAGAAAAGTGAGTATATTGCTTCATCACTGGTATATTCAGAAATTGTATGAATTAATGAAAAATGTTGTTATTCAGTTGAGTCCAACCCTTTGTGACCCCATTTGGGGTTTTCTTGGCAAATATACTGGAGTGGTTTGCCATTTCCTTCCCTGGTTCATTTTACAGATGAGGAGCTAAGACAAACAGGGCTAAATGACTCATCCAGGATGACACAGCTAATAAGTGACTGAGACTAGTTTTGAACTCAGGTCTTCCTGTTTCCAGGCCTAACATTCTATTCACTGTGCCATCTAATTGCCCCTAAGGAAAAAAAATACAGTTATTAAAGTGCTATGTGTCAATCACCATGCTAAAACACTCGGGGAGACACATAGAGAAAAGGAGAGTCCTTCTTGAATGAAGCTTACATTCTAATTGTAGGAGACAGAACATTAAAAAGTTCAGCTATGGAGCAAATGGAAAATCTCCTGAATCTTACAGGTCACATGGCAAGACCCAGGAGTCCTGAGAGTACTCCCACTAGATTGTAAATTCCTTGAGAGCAGGGACTGTTTTTTATTTGTATCCCCAGGATGCAGGTGTGCCTGGAGTATAGTCCTTGATTAAATATTTATTGACTCACTGACTATTAGGTCAGATAAAGGGTTTCTAGGGTCTGAGGGGTGAAGCAGCAAGACAGAAATTAAGATCTAAAGCAGGTTAGTAGGCAGTAGCAAGACAGGTGGTAAGACCCAGCAGGCCTCCATCTCATTAGAAGGATTAATTTTGGTGATCCCCTTTCATCCACACAGTGAGAGCAGCCGTAACAGATATCTTCCCCCAAACCCTCCCCCTCAATCCAGGTGTGTGGGGGAGAGGAAAGACTTTGGGAAGGAGGGAAAGGAAAGGCAGTTGGATGTCTCATGCAATGGTACTGGTACTATGAGCTGGTATAAAATGTGAAGAGTTACTTAGGAGAAGTGAATTTGAATTCTGGAGAAAAAGAATAAATGCCAGTGTCCGGGATCTTGGAGTCCTGCCCCCCTGGGACTAAAGAAGCCATATATGCTACAGCGACAGTCAGAGACCTCAGTAGATGCCCAGGAGCTCCTAAAATCGAAAGCATAAGAGTAGTTGTGATATGCCATTCATCGGGTCCTATAAACACTCCATCCCTCCAGGCTCCAGCAGCAATTCCTGCTTTAGGAACTATCATGAAAAAAACTCTGTCAGATTCTCTATCAAAGAAATTGCTGTAGCTTGTGGGAAACAAAGGAACCCAGAGTTCAGGGCATGAGTGAGATCTCCTTGAATGTATATGAAAAGTACCTAATATATGGCCATGTGGCAGGAAGTGGCGCTGTGGAGAGAAAAATTAGAACTTTGAAAACTGGGTATCTATGCACTTCTTCTGGTAGGTCTGAATTATTTGAAGAACAGCATTTCCCAGATAATACTTTGATGATGATAATAATAATAATAATACTTTAATCTGTAAATAATGTTGGTGTCTGTCCTTCGTTCTTTTTTTGTTATAAATAAATCATTGGTTATATATTTTTAAAAATTTTTATTTTATTTTATTTTTTGGGTGGGGCAATGAGGGTTAAATGACTTGCCCAGGGTCACACAGCTAGTAAGTGTCAAGTGTCTGAGGCCGGATTTGAACTCAGGTCCTCCTGAATCCAGGGCCAGTGCTTTATCCACTACACCACCTAGCTGCCCCCATTCATATATTATCTCCTTTTTTTTTTTTTTTTTTGGTGAGGCAATTGGAGTTATGTGACTTGCCCAGGGTCACACAGCTAGTAAGTGTCAAGTGTCTGAGGCCAGATTTGAACTCAGTTCCTCCTGAATCCAGGGCTGGTGCTTTATCCACTGTACCACCTAGCTGCCCTCTGTCCTTCGTTCTTGAAGAAGACCATGACATCGGGAGGTGATGTTATGGCTTGCACTGATTTGGATTTAAGTTAGTGAGTGTGCAAAGTCACCAGACTCACTCTCTCCTCTAGAGGATCTGGTTCCAGTGGCAAGATATATTTCGGGCCAACTGGAGATGGCCATGGGTGCAGCAGGAGACCTTGGCCTTTTTTAAGCTAAGATCTTTCACAGGTCTCAGAAATCAAGAAACAAATAAAAAGATAGATTTTGAACTAAAAAGGGCCTTTGAGGCCATCAACTCCAAACATGTCACTTTATAGATTAGGAAATTCAAACAGAGAGTTTAACTGACTTGCCTTGAGTCACACGGATCAGTATGATCCATGGAGTCATGAAGAGTCAGGCAAGACTAAAACAACTGAACAAAAACAACAACAAAGTGAGGTGGCCTAGTGGAGAGAGTTATGGGACTCAAAGCCAGGAAGACCTGAATTCAAAATAGGTCCAGGAGACCTCCTAGCTGTGTGACCCTGAGCAATTTACTTAACCTGTTTACATCAATTTCCTCATCTATAAAATGGGGATGAAATCAGCACCTACCTCTGAGATCTGTTGTGAGGAGCAAATGAAATTAGCGTAAAGTACTTAGCATACATAGTGCCTGGCATATAGTAAGCATGATGCAAATGTAAATGTGAAGGTGAGCTGTTATTGCTGTTCTTAAATTTAAATTTATTTTATTCTGAACTTAAGAAATAAAACAAGCATTTTCATAATGTAAAGATGATTGTACATGTGTAAAGAATTAATTGTTATTTGAGGTTTTTATGCCTCGGGGCACACTGACCTGGGGCTCCACAAACCTCAAGGTGCTCCACCTACTGGTCGTAGCCGTTGCCATGGCACTGGCACCTCACGTCATCACCACTTGCTGCCTACATGGGCCTGGCAAAATTATAATGATTGGAAGCCTAGTGAGGGCAGTCATGTGATGGTCAGAGTGGCCATCCCATTGGCTGGGGCTGGTGTGGGGTTTTTCTGGGATTGGGGGAGGAGAATGGGGCATTCTAGCTGGACGCTGGAACGACAGGCGTTCTGCTGTGTGTTCTCAGCTGATTCCTGGGCAGTAGTATCTTTTGAGGTTGTATAATTTCCCTTTCCCCATTTTATTTCCTTTCCTTTGATCCTACTGATCCTGTTTGTGTTTTTTTTTTTGTTTGTTCTTGTTAAAATAAATCCTGTTCTGTTTTGAG
The DNA here is from genome assembly GCF_019393635.1 of Dromiciops gliroides. NCBI lineage: Eukaryota > Metazoa > Chordata > Mammalia > Microbiotheria > Microbiotheriidae > Dromiciops > Dromiciops gliroides. Next base: position 79,456,736 of record NC_057865.1, on the reverse strand, counting down.
GGAGGCTGCCGGTCTCCTTCCTTGCCCCAATATTGTGGTGAGCCGCTTAGCTAACAGTCCCCAATTAAAAAGGGGTCCCCCACATGAAACAATCAATAAATCTGTTATGTACAACTTATTTCTTTTAAATATATAATAAAGTAATCATACAACTTTCTATTATTATTATTCTAGTTGGTTGATGGTCACTGCTCTGGCAATTTTTTCCTTTTTTCTTTTTCTATGCCCCTTGGCACTGTCATTCATTGGCACATCAGCTTAAATCTCAGAGTTACAACCTGCTGACTAAACGCCTACTACCACTCTGCTTTCCTTGATAATTTAATTCTTCTGCAAAGCTCCTTTAAATTCCAAGGAAGTTGTGATGGACTGGGACTCAAGCATAGGTTTGGTTCAAAGGTCATAGCTAAAAGAGGACAGTGTGCAAATTTCGAGTAATATTGGGTCTTTTTTTTCAGGACAATGAGGGTTAAGTGACTTGCCCAGGGTCACAGAGCTAGTAAGTATCAATTGGCTGAGGCTGGATTTGAACTCAGGTCCTCCTGAATCCAGGGCCAGTGCTTTATCTACTGCACCATCTAGCTACCTCTATATTTGTTGGGCTTATTTTTTAAAATTTCAAATAATATTAATAATAATAGTATTTATCATTACTAAGAACTTGTCTTTGTATACTACTTTCAAGTTTACACAGTTCTTTGCACACATTGTGTCATTTCAGCCTCAAAACAATTTTGCTCCTTTTTGCCAATGATGAAATTGAGATTCAGGAGAGGTTAAGGGATTTGGCTTTGGTCACATAGTCGTTATATAGGTAGTAGCATTTGTACTCAGGTCTCCCCATTTCTGAGTTTAACTGTCCGAGGTCTGGAGACTGGAATGGGGAGGGATATTTTTGTTTGTTTTCTTGCTTGCTGGCTTTTTACTAAGTTTTACAAAAAAGAATAAAATCTTTTGGATCAAACACAACTTCCTCCCATCCACTGTCCCCACAGTCCCAGGAAGAATAGAAACTAAAATTAGTAGGAAAAACAGCCTAGCTCATTAATTATTTTAAGCATTACCTTTTTAATATTAGCTATTAATTTGGGTTCTTTTTTGTTTTTGCCCAAGAAACATTATTGATAGTTAAATTTTTCCATGACATTTAATATAAAATGCTTTATAATGACTGTAAGTCAATTCAGATACTTTTTTTTCCCCAAAAAACCAGGGCAGCAAGTGGGTATAGCAGGTAGAGCACTGGGCCTGGAGTCAGGAGGACTCATCTTCCTGAGTTCAAATCTGGCCTCAGGCACTAGCTGTATGATCCTGAACAAGTCACTTTACCCTGTTTTCTTCAATTTCCTCATCTGTAAAATGAGCTGGAGAAGTGAATGGCAAACCACTTCAATAGTTTGCCAAGGAAATCAATTAGGGTCATGAAAAGTTGGATACAACTGGAATGACTAAACAATAACAAAAATACCTGGATACTGATATGGTACAAAGTCTCCTGATTTGGGTAATTGTACCATCCCATTTGGGGGCTGGGGAGAAGGGAAGGTGCACATGTAATCATAACAATTTTGAGAGCTCTGAGTTCTCCATGATCATGTAGGCCAGGCTCTCTCATTTCATAGATTAAAAGCCTGCTCTCTGCCATGTACCGGTGCTAGGTTCTGAGGATACATGGAGAAACAACCCCTAACTAGTTGACATAAAGAAAAGGGGCTTACGATGTAGGTTAAATAACTTATCTAAAGTCATACAACTAACCACTGGAAAAAAACAAAACTAGAGCCTGGGTCTCCCAACTCTCTGGTGAGGGCTCTTGTTTTTCATTCCATCACTTAGATTTAGACTTGAAAGGTACTTGAGAGGTCATGTGATACAACCCTCCCCCCTCATTTTATAGTTGAGGAAACAGAAGTCAAGAGAAGTTCAGTGACTTGTCCACATACATAGTGTCTGTGGAAGGATTTGAATTCAATCCTTCAAATACAGCTCTCTTCCACGGGAAAAAAATACAACAGAAGAATAATTATAAATAATAATGGTAATAGCTAGCAGCCCATAGATTGCATCTTTAGAGCGCCTGAAGATTTCCCAAGAACTTTTCATATGTTATTTCATCTGATTTATATTAGTTCAAATATCTGAATATTGTACTGACAAAATTAAGATCAGCAGATGATCATATTCAGGAGAATCTGGAAAAGCTGCCTGGAAAAGGTGGGTGAAACTTGGTAGATAGCATGACAGGGAGCATCTGAAATTTGAAGAAACAACATACAAATTCACAAAGTCAGGGACAAATAGGTCCCACTGGAAGGGATCCCAAAGCCATAGACCTGAAGAGTAGAAACCTGTCCATGAGAGTCAGGAGAAAGGAGTGTAGACAAATAAAGGAGGCTGTTGATGAAGACTTGGTTTGGAACTGACAAGTTTGAGTTTAATGTAACATTTAACAGGGAACAGTTGCAGGTAACTTAAGCAGGGAAATGGCATGATAAAAATAAAATACAGGGGCACCTAGGTGACATAGTGGATAGAGCACCGGCCCTGGATTCAAGAGGACCTGAGTTCAAATCCGGCCTCAGACCCTTGACACTTATTACCTGTGTGACCCTGAGCAAGTCACTTAACCCCAATTGCCTCACCAAAAAAAATACATATGATTACAAAATGAATTATACTGAAATCCAGTTATCAATAAAAAAATAGACCCCCGATTAAGAATTCCTGAATTTGGAACTTCTCTGAAGTAAATTAAGTGTAGATCCTTCCCCCAAAAATGTTTTTAAAAATTGTTTTTATTGTACCAAGTTACATCTAAACTTTTCCTAGCTTTCATGCCCCTCCACAATAGGTTCAATTTATCAATCATCAGTTATTAAGTACTTACCATGTACAAAGTACTGTTATGAGCTGAAGATTTAATAAAGATGAAACAAATAGTTCCTTCCCTCAAGGGAGTTTAAATCATGTCAAATATTTCTCCATACTACCCACCCATTATGATTTTCTATTACTCTCCAAAACAAGTCAACCTCTCGGTGAGCGAATCCCATGCAGATGCCAAGCTTATCTCTGCCTCTGCATTTGTATTTTCTCACCTGCACTCTCCCTGTCCAAATCCAGTTTATCCTCTGATACCTAGCTCAAGTCTCATTTCCATCATGAAAGCTTGCCTGGGTTTTCTAATCCTCATCATAGCACAAATATATCATGTATTGTAGTTTGTTACTCTTTTTCATGTTTCTTAGTCTTATTTTATTGGGTTAAATACAACATTCCTGAAAGAAGGTAGTGTGTCTTATATTTCTTCTGAATCTACATAGTACCTAGCACAGGGCTAAGTAAATAGTAGCCACTCAATAGATGTCAATTGATTGGTAGATTAAAGAAAAACTTACTATGAGTCCATCCTTAAGACCAAGCTATTAAATCTGGTGGGAAAAGATTCTTTTGACTCTTTGCATGGGGTCCAGATCTGTCTGATACTAAATTTCACTTTAATGTGAATAATCATATTGATAAGTATTAATGCTATTAAAAGTGAAATAATAATAATTAAAGGTGAAATCTGGGCAGCTAGGTGGTACAGTGCACCAGAACTGGAAACAGAAAGATCTGAATTCAAATCCAGCCACAGACACTTTACTAGCTGGGTGACTCTGGGCAAGTCATTTAACTCTGTTTGCCTCAGTTTTCTCATCTGTAAAATGAGCTGGAGAAGGAAATGTCAAATCACTCCATTTTTTAAAATTTTTATTTTTTGGCGGAGCACAGGACTGTATGTGGTTCTGTGAAACTATTAAGCACATCTCGCTTTTCTTCTTAAATATGTAATAAATTCAATATAATAATATCAAATCACTCCAGTATCCTTGCCAAGAAAGCTCCAAATGGGGTCATGAAAGGTTGGACGTGACTGAAATGACTGAACAATGATAAAAAGTGAAATAATAACAAAAGTGAAATTGTTATCACAATTCACATTCAAATTGGACCTTTAAGTTGACATAGGACTTCATAATAATAATGGGAAAAACTATATATTTGTATGCATTATGTATTGTGTACATATATGTGTGTACATATGTATTATCATCTTTTACACATGAGGAGGCTAAGTGTCAGAGGGGTTCATGTCTTTCATAATGTCATCAACTATTAAATGCCTAAGACAAGATCCAAATTAAGTCATTTTCCTGATGCAAAGCCAGTACTCTTTCCATAACATACTACAAACATAGTAGTTGTATTTATGCAGGGATGAAACAAGGACTGAACTTGTAATTTCAGTGGCATAGGGAATTTTTGAGTGGCATTTAACTCTGACTGTCCACTTCAGAACAATCTCTCACTTCTTCTAGTAAATGCACCATATATTCACACTTGTTCTGCATATTTTAAATGCTTTCTTTTGTTATTTGTTTGCTTTTTAGATATTAATTCATATTAAAATTCATTTTACATTAAATTGAATATATAATTTAGGACTTTCCAAATGAGCAAGTTCACAAAATCTTTCATTTCATATACATTCATCCCACATATGCATTATATTTGAATATAAGCTCCATGTAAGCCAGGTCTTCTTTGTCTTGATCTTCCTTATGCTGAACTTAGTGCCTGGAATACAGTAAGTGCACTATAAATGGTCAATCAATAAATAAAGAGATGAATTTTGGCTCTCAGAAAATGAGCACCATTGTGAAACAACTAGTACCTAATTTGATTTATATAGCACTGAGTCACATATTAATAGGCTATAATAGAGACACTCAGTTCTGATTCCCTCCCTTCTCTTTGTCATTCTGTACCTTGTGAAATATTTTAGGGCAGATGTGAGAGATCAGGCTCCCAGGTGAGCATGTAGTGAAAGAAATACAGTCAAGTTGACCCAAAATTTTTCTATCCAATAGTTAATTTTATAGTTGAACTAAGTGGCCTCCCAGGACCCTTTCTAATATTTGATTTCGTACTTTACCAGTTTTTCATCTATACTCCCCCAAACCTCAACGCTATTTTCTGCAAAATGTTTAATTAGCTTAATAGAATGCTTCTTATAACCAGAAATCAACAAAGGAGGGCAACCAGCTCATTAGTAACAGGGTTTAGTACCTACTTGGTAAGAATAGTTAGCTAAAATATGAAGCTACTCACTAGCCAGCCGAGATAATTCCCACTTCTTTGGCACTCCCCTATAGACTCCCCCAAATAATCCCATACTTATAAACCAGAGTCACTTTCTTCCCATGCTAGAGGAGACATATTCACAGTGCTTGCCCTCTATGAAGTTTAAGGTACTTTCTCCAAGTGCAAAACTTCCTAGTTATATCTCAGCTTATAACCAATCACCTTATAACCAAAATGAATGCAGGCTATTCAGTGACATGTTACAGAGCTTCAGCCATACACAAATACACCAGAAAAGTTCTCAATGCATTCACATGTACATCTCTGAAATTTAAAAGCCAGACATTATCATTTCTCCTGATCTTTTGAAATAACTTTATTATTGTCCAATCGCCCAATCAAACATTTTGTAGAATACAGATTACCCAGTACTAATGTATAAGCTATGTGCAAACTTGCCAGAGCCAGTGATGGTTTTTCAAGTAAGTTGTCCCTGATATTTTGCAGTCACCTCTTCCCCAAACCCCTAAATAAAACAACAATAACATCAACAACAATTTTAACACAATGAGCAGAAAAAATTTGAAAATGACTTTTAATAGGAATAATTGTGAAAAATTTCCTAATTGTCCCAACTATAATTTATTTTGAAAGCATAAGTTTCATCAATGTGCCTTTCTTCAAAGCCTAGGATCATGAATCAACCATTGTATTAAATGCTACATAAGGATTACTTAGTGTAGTATAAGTAGAATCTCTTTGTTTTCCTCTTGGTAATCTGAACTGATGCAGACATTTAATTGGAGATATGAATGAAACCAGAGGGTCATAAGAAACACTCCTTTTCAACAACCCAAAAGGCAACTCTAGACATGGACATCACTGGATGATCAATATAGAAATCAGATTGGTTCTACACTTGGCAGCCAAAGGTAGAGAAGCTCTATACAGTCAGTTCAAACAAGATCTGGAGCTGATTGTGAATCAGATCAAGAGCTTCTTATTGAAAAAGTTCAGACTTAAATTGAAGAAAATAGGGAAAACCATCAGACCATATAGACATAACCTAAATAACATACTATCTATCTATAAAATATTTAGTTTATGTATATATTCATATACATATGTGTATATATGTGTGTACATATATATGGATGGGTATATATATGTATATATATATATATGTGAAATGGAGGTGATGAATAGATTTAAGGGATTATATTCCATAGATAGATTGCCTGAAGAACTATGGACAGAGGTTTGCAAAAATGTAGAGGAGGTAGCAACATATACACATTCCAAGAAAAAAAATAGAAGAGCGAAAAAAAGCAAAATAACTGTCTGATAAGGCTTTACAAATAGCTGAGGACAGAAGGAAAATGAAAAGTAAAGAAGGCAAAAGTATATCCAGCTGAATGAAGAATTTCAGAGAAGAGCAAGGACAGATAAGATTTTCTTAAATGAGCAATGCAAAGAAACAGAAGAAAACAACAAAGACAGATCTCTTCATGAAATTAGAGCTATCAAAGGAAAGGCTTATGTAAAAATTGGCAAAATAAAATACAAAAAGAGTAGCGATTAACAGAAGCAGAAATCATTAAGAAGAAGTGGAAAGAATACACAAAAGAAAGATATTAACATCTCCTAAAACTACAATGATGTGGTTACTGATCTAGAGCCCAATATCCTGGAGAAAGAAGTCCAATGGACCTTAGAGAGCATTGCTAACTATAAGGCTAATGGAGATGATGGGATTCCAGCTTAGCTATTTAAAACCCTAAAAGATGATGCTTTTAAAGTGCTGCATTCAGCATGTCAGCAAATCTGGAAAACTTAACAGTGGCCACCAGATTGGAAAAGATGAGTTTGCAAGCAAATCCAAAAAAAGGGCAGTGCCAAGGAATGATTTAATTACTGAACAATTGCACTCATTTCACACACCATCAAGGTAATGCTTCAGATTCTGCAAGCTAGGTTTTAGCAGTATAAGAACTAAGAATTACCAAAAGAGTGGGCTGTCTTTTTTGAAAAAGCAGAGGAACTAAAGACCAAATTGTCCAAGTATGCTAAATTATGGAGAAAGCAAGTTAGTTCCAGAAAAAAAATCTACTTCAGCTTTATCGGCTACACTAAAGTCATTGACTATGTGGATCACAGCAAAATGTAGCAAATCCTCAAAGAAATGGGAGTACCAGATCATTTTACTTGTCTCCTGAAGAATCAGAATGTGGGCCTAGAAGCAACAGTTAGAACTAAACATGGAATGACTGGTTTAAGATTAGAAAAGGACTATGGGAAGGCTATATATTGTCACCTTATTTATTTAACTTATATTCAGAGTATACCATGTGAAATGCCAGGCTGGATGAATTAATAGCTGCAATTAAGTTTGCCAGGAGAAATGGCAACAATCTCAGATGTGCAGATGACAGCACTCTGACGGCACACAGTGAAGAAGAATTAAGAAACCTCTTGATGAGGGTGAAAGAGGAGAGTGTACAAGCTGGCTTGAAGCTTAACATAAAAAACCTAAGGTCCTGGCAATTCGTCTCATCTCTTCTTGGAAAAAAAGAGGGAGAAGAAATGGAAACAGCAGCAGATTTTATATTCTTGAGCTCAAAGATCACTGCAGATGCTGTCTGCAACCATGAAATTAAAAGACAGTTGTTCCTTGGAAGCAAAGCTATGGCAAAGCTGGAGAGCTTACTAAAAAGGAAAAAAAAAATCACCTTGCCAAGAAAGTTGTTTAGTCAAAACTATGACTTTTGTAGAAGCAACGTATGGCTGTGAGAGTCGGACTAGCTGAGTACCACAGAATCGACGTTTTTTGTATTGTGGTGCTGTAGCAGACTTTTGAGAGTCTCTTGAATAGCAAAGAGATCAAATCAGTCAGTACTTAAAGAAATTAATTCATGCTATTCACTGGAAGGCCAAATGCTAAAGCTGAAGCATAAATATCTTGGCTGCATAATGAGAAGATGGGACTCATTCCAAAAGACCCTGATGTTGGACAAGATTGAAGGCAAAAGGAAAAGTTGATGGCAGGGAATGAGGTGGATAGTGTCATGGAAGTGTAAAGAATTAATTGTAATTTGAGGTTTTTATGCCTCGGGGCACACTGGCCTGGGGCTCCACAAACCGCACAGTGCTCCACCCACTGGTTGTAGCAGGCTCTGGCACCTCCAGTCATCACTACTCGCCCACCCCTACATGGGCCTGGCAAAATTATAATGATTGGAAGTCTAGTGAGGGCAGTCATGTGACTGTCAGAGCGGCCATCCCATTGGCTGGGGCTGTGTGGGGTGTTTCTAGGTAAGGGGGAAGAGAATTGGGCATTGGAGGTGGAAGCTGGAAAGCGACAGGCGTTCTGCTGTGTATTTTCAGCTGATTCCTGGGCAGTGGTATTTTTTTCAAGTATTATAATTTCCCTTTCCCCATTTTATTTCCTTTCCCTTGATCCTACTGATCCTGTTTGTGTGTGTGTGTGTGTTTTTAAAGTTTGTTCTTGTTAAAATAAATCTTGTTCTGTTTTGAGGGAGGCTGCTGGTCTCCTTCCTTGCCCCAGTATTGAGGTGAGCCACTTTTAGCTAGCACTTCCCAATTAAAAATTAGTTCCCACAGAAGCAATGACCATGAACTTGGACAGACATCAAGAGATGGTGGAAGATAGAAAGGCCTGGAGTGCTATGGTCCATTGGGTCATGAAGAGTCAGACATGACTGAACAATTAAATAACAACAACAACAACATAAATCATATTAATGCTTTATTTCAGTGGATTTTAAAAAAGGAATATGAGGGCACTTGGATTTGATGCTCATACGCCATATAATACAAGTAAAATTTCAAACCAAATCATAAATTGAGTTTTTAGAAACATCTTTGCTAATGAAAACATCTTCATTTTGTAGATAACACTCATAATAGTCTCATAAAAATAAATCATACATTTACAAGCAGCAGTTCCTTAAAAAGAAGCCAGCTAAGCACAATTCTGATCTCCAGTGGAAAGAAGCTTTGCTTGTTTTCACAGCTGAATATTCAAAGGGATGTTTACCATAATTGGAGGATCCTTGACAGTTTAAATAGCCCATACTTAACATGCTTCCAAATGGTTCCTAAATTATTTGTTGTATGCTCTTAATGTAAACAAGAAACAGCTTTGCTGGTCATGCTAAATGCCACAAACTAAAGTTGTGCATTTTTGATGTTATCAGTAGTGAATTTTTCTTTGAAAATAAATGTTAAAATTATGCAACAAGATAATTTGTGGAAGTGCTTGTTTAAACCATTGCTCTTGTCTTTCACAAGAAATGTGGATTAAGTTTCTCCTGAAGTGAAGTCTCAGATATCAATTCCAAATGTGAATCCAAACAACAACCTGAAGAACAAAGGAATTACTTAGGCCACTTGTTGATAGGTATCCACAGCACATGGGAGTATCTGTTTTATTCTAAGGTAAAGTATCACAACCGTAATAACTCATCTGTCTAGCAACTTAACCTATGTTGAGCACCTTTTGGGAAAGAAAAATAATAATCCCTAGCAAACTATCATTGATGTTACAAACTCCATTGTTATAATGGCATTTTGGAAGGAGAGAAAATATATTACTATTCTTGCTCTCTAAATTTCTTATACTAAGGGAAAAAACCCTGTGGCTCTCGATTAGGGCTTCTTAAACTTTTTTCATTCATAACCCCTTTTTTCCCTAAGAAATTTTTTATGTGACCCTAGGTATATAGGTATATAAAATAGGTATACATAACCTTTTTACTGTGGACAATTTTTTTACTCCCCCCACCCCGCGTTCAGTTATACAATCTACGATTTAAGAATCCTTGCTCTAAATCAGTCGTATCTCTAGCATTCTGAGCCAAGGGAAAGTTAAGAGTACCTATTCCCTGCCTTAAGACACTACAGAAAGAACCTAAGAGATTTCTGTAGGTGATTGCCTTCCTACGGGGACTGTAAAATTTGAACCACTACCTTCAAAGAGCAGTGAAAAATAACGACAGTCAGTAAGGAATTCAGTGGTGGTGGTGGTGAGGGGTCATTATTACCATCATCTTCCTCAAACTGTATATACAAGAAGAATATGACCTGTGCAAAAATTGAGCAACAAGTAAGTTCTTGGAGGAAGCCAAAGATCTCAGTCATATTAACTGTTACCATATGGACTAGGGTGACAGCTGACCTGCATGCTGGGAGCTTTCTGAGGAGATGATACACCTTAGATATTAAGAATCAAACAAGTGCAAAAAGGAACATTGGAAATGCGGGCACCAGGTTCATCTCACAGCATTGCATTGTCTGATACTTGAAATTTGATCTTCTGCCCCCCTTGCTTTTGTACCAGCTGTCCCCTATTCTAGAAGGAATTCCCTTTGTACCTCTCTCTCTTAGAATCTTGAGCTTTCTTAAAAGTTTGGCTTAGGGGGCAGCTAGGTGGCGCAGTGGATAAAGCACTGGCCCTGGAATCAGGAGGACCTGAGTTCACATCTGGCCTCAGACACTTAGCACTTTCTAGCTGTGTGACCCTGGGCAAGTCACTTAACCCTCATTGCCCCGCCAAAAAAAAAAAAAAAAGTTTAGCTTAGATTCCATTTCTTTTGGTAAGGCCTTTCTAGATCTCCTGAACAGTCACACAGGCCCCTATAATTATATGTACATAGAAATACATATGCATCTATACATAAATACACACATGCACACACAGCCCATTATACAGTACATACAAATACACATGTACATACACATTCATGCATATGCATATATAGTTTGGGCTGAAAGTCACAATGTTGAATTGCTTTTTGAGAATTATTTTTTCTTTATTTTTGCCATTTATGAGATTTGATTTTTACATGTAATATAATTTCACATGTAGTCTCATTTCCTATATATGATGCTATGGTATTATAAATTAAAAACAAAAAATAAAGGAGTTACTAAATATTAAAATCCCTTTGTTACTTTTGGCCCAGCATGCATGCATACATACATGCCTACTGTTTCCCTTAATAAAATATAAATTCATTGAGGCTAATGGTTGCTTTATTTTGGTTTGGTTTATGAACTCTATCACTCATACTTAGCAAAGTCTCTGGAGTCATAGTAGGCATTTAATAAATGTTTGTTTAATGAATGGATATTTGTTAAATCACTAGAAAATCAGACTATGGAAAGTCAATCCCTAAAAATCCATTGTGCAGCATACAGCAATGGTGAACCTTGTGTGATAAAAGGAGCTGTTAGTGTTCCTTTATTTACCTATAAGAGCTAACTAGAGATTGTTCTGGTAGGGAAATTTCTTTGTTAATCATCTCATGTGAATATTATCTGAGATATATTGGTGGAGACTGAAATCGATGAAGGCTCTATTTCGAGTGGTGAGTGTAGTCCTGTAAACAGCATTTCATTATAATATATAAAAACAATAGTAAAAAAAAATGTCACCAGGGACATGTGTTAGTAAAAAAGAAGATGGGTTAGATTTGTGGAAAGAGCCAGAGATAACAAGTGGATCGGCCAGGGTGCTCTGTTGGTATCCCTGGTGCTTGGCATAATGCCTGACACATGGGAAACACTTGGTTAATGTTTGTTGATTGATCTTCGGTATAGAAGGAGAAAGTGAGGAAATCCCCATCCCATTGTGTGGACCCTCCCCCCCACACACACTAAATTCATGGAAGGTTATGGAAAGAGTCACACTATGGGAAGACAGAGTTGGAGTTTTGATCTGTTTTGTTGAAGGGAACATTCAAATCAATGAGATCACAGATCCATTGGCATAGGGCAGATGCAAAAGGTCTTAGAGACTAAATTAAATATTTACTGAATCTAGGTTCCATCCTAGAGATAGCTTTAAAAAATAAATCCTACTATTAGTTTGTTTTCTTGTATTTTTTAAAAATCTAAGTAAATATTCTTGAAGTAATGGGAAGTAGGGTGGGATTCAAGCTTTTGATTACTTGATCAATTAATCAAGGTTTACCTGTAGTGTCATAAGGATGTTATAAAATTAATCAGAATATATGTGCCAACATACAGAACAAAGGACAATATGAAAGGAAAAGAGAAACTTGGACATCTCTTGGGAGTGAATGAAAGCAAAAAAAGTTAAATAATAAAGTTGAGTAAGATTTGTTTCATCATCCCTTGAATGACAACTTTACATCTTATATTTTTTTCTTTTATTGCTTTGACTTGTAAAATTGAATTTAAAATTTTTTATTCAAGAAAAAAAAAGTTTAGGCAACATGCAATCTAATTTTCTTGTTATTCACAAATACTGTTTTCAACAGTACTAAAAAGGCTCTCTGCAATAACACCTCATTCATTTCTCACTTCTTTCCAAGGGTCAGACTTATTTCCAGAGGTCTCAGTTCCTAGTGCCCTGGAAGATCACCGTGTGGGTGTTTGGTTTTTTTATTTCTCCTGGTCTAATTTGTCCCTCAAGCTCCCTTAAATGTTGCTTTAGATACAACTATGTTACTTTATCTTTTTTCCCATTGTTGTCTGATGTTGGTTGTCTAAGCTCTCTAGAACTTTCTGTCCTTTAATTCACATCAAAGGTCACTTTGGGTAGGTAATAATCACATGGAATTTCAGTTTGCAATGATCATTATAACTAATTTTAGTGTATCATGACTGATGTTATAATAGTGGTATATTGTACATTGAACATGAAGATGACAGGATAGCCTCATTAGGGCAAGTGGTTTTAGTAACTAATTCATATAAAAGTAAAGTTGGGTCAGACTAACCACTTTCTTGTCTGGGTCTCTACTGGTGACCAATGGCAAACATATGCTCAAAAATGCTGCATGGGAATAGTAGCTCAGTTTTAAAGGTGTTGCAATAGACAGAGTGCTGGACCAGGATTTAGGAAGAACTGAGTTCAAATCCAATCTCAGGTACTTACCGGTTGTGTGACCCCAGGTAAGTAACTTAACCTCTGCCTCAGTTTCTTCATCTGTAAAATGTGAAATAATATAACCGGTTTCTAAATATTTTTGAGAGGGCAAAATGAGAAAATATTTATAAAGTGCTTTACACTTTACAGACATTAAAGTATTACATAAATGTTAACTGTTATTATAGTGTTGTATTATAGGATAAAATAAAACTCGAGTAATGAAGCCATCACCCCTGACTTGTTAACATTACGTACTTCTCAATAACACTATTTATATAGTGTTTTTTAAGATTTGTATAGACATCTCATTTGATTCCCACAACTCCTTCAGATCTATGCTATTATAATCACATTTTACAGATCAAGAAACTGAGGCTTAGAGTGAAGTGAGTTGCCCAGGGTCATAGAGGCAACAGATATCTATGACAAGATTTGAATGCAACTACTTGGAGGGACAGGTGAGAGTTAATTTACCGGTAGATGTCTAAGTAGCCCTAAGAAAGGCTTGACAAGCTCAGAACTCTCATGCAGCAAAAGTACTGAAAAATATTGATAGTATACTATGTTGAAACTCTCCACTAAATTCCTACTTTGAAGTTTCAGTGCAGTTCATAGCTGACCCACATTTCTGAAAAACTTTGCCCAGAGTTCAAACTCTTTCAGGTCCTACAAACACTAGGAAAGACTCAGAATACAATCATGCTAATGAACTCTGATGTCTCTTGTCTGAGGAATAGCATAACTAAATTTTGAGAGATTTCTTGCTCTATTATAAATCCCAGGCTAATGACATTTCCAACACAGAAAGTTTTAAAACTCTCTATCGGTAGAGGCAGCGTCAATTCCAAGGAAAGCACAGATGCTTGCAGTAGTGAAGTGGTTTAAATGCCTACACTTAGTGTAAGTATATTTGCTATTATTTTTAAAGCAGTTTGATAAAGTAATGTGCAGAAAAGTTGCTGCCAGCAGCCTGTCCCAAAATATTGTGTGGTCATATAATGAACCAGCTAATGGCTTGCTCCATACTAGTTGCTTGTGTGGATCCGATTCTTTAAAATTAAAGTTCTCAGAAGATCAACGTTTTCTGGTAACCTCCCTCCTAGCCTAATTTCTGGCTTCTGGGTACAGGGTCAATCTCCATCAACATTGGGAAAGGGTTAAAAAGCTGGTCTTTGGCATCCCCCTAACACTCTCTTTGTGTCCTTTTCCCACTGCATGATTTCTTTAACTCCCAGGTATCCAGTGCTTCAAGCTTCCCTAGTCCATCCCTCTAGAGCAGTGGTAGTGGTGTTAAACTCAAATTGTAATGTCTTGGCTATCCACAAGTATCCCTCTGGGTGCTATTGTTCATCCTTTGTTTTTGAAGAAGACCAATGCATCACACCTTCATGGCCATTAGAACTAATTATTCTCATCGGCCCCCTCCACCAGGGAAACTCTTCACATGCTTGAAGTATACATTCCCCAACTGACTGTTGGGTTTGGGGCCTGTTGGTTACCTGGTTTAGCCCATCTGCCAAAGTGGTTTTATCTGGGTGTGGCTGCTGTGCATGCTACAGCTTCTTGGAGCCACAGGTGAGAGTTGGTTGACAGGTAGATGCTGGAGGTGGATAAACAGCCCTAAGAAGGGCTTAACAAGCCATGAGATCAGATGTGCTAGTCCTCCCTGAACATCCCCTATACCCTACAGCTATATGTCAACTTAGAAAACCACATATTAACATTATCTACATTTTGTTGTATCTTTATTTTGTTAAATGTTTTCCAATTACGTTTTAATCTGGTTCAAGCAACATTCAGATTTCTAGGCCACAAGTTCTGCTCTAGAGCATCCTTATCCTCTGATAGGCTCCATGACTTTAAGACATCCCCCTCACCCATTCCCAAATCAAAATTCCCATACTATTCCTTGCAAATGATTTCATCCTACCTATCTTCAGAAAGATATCAAATTGAGTATATTGATGCTAATGCACATAGATTATGGCCCCTTAAGCTTGCTATAGACATTTATATTTTTAAAGGATGGAGAGGCAGTAGGGAGCTAATTTCAAAGTCAGGAAATCCTGGATTTGAATCTCAACTCTGCCACATACTGACTGTGTGACCCTGGGCAAGTCATCTGATGTTTCAGTTCTCTAGTTAACCTTTTAAGACTGTAAATTACACTGAAGCTGCTGACCTACATTTGTGGAGGAAGTTTTCACACTGAGAAACCCCTTATACAAATGAAATCATATATTCAGCTTCTCTCCCTCATCTTTAAAAAGATGGTTGTGGGGGCAGCCAGGTGGCACAGTGGATAGAACATCGGCCCTGTATTCAGGAAGACCTGAGTTCAAATCTGGCCTCAGACACTTGACACTTACTAGCTGTGTGACCCTAGGCAAGTCACTTAACTCTCATTGCCCCATTAAAAAAATAAAAGTAAAAAAAAAAAGATGGCTGTTAACCCAGATAATTCTCTAAATGAAAAAAAAGTGTGGGGAAAGTTGTATGAGGTAGTAAATAACCAAGTTGATAGGTAGACTTTGCCTAAGAATCCATCTCTGTAAGCAGCTTCCCCTACTCTGTTGTTTCAGCTTTTCACTTATGGCTTCTTTCTTTTGAATTCTGCAATCCCCCCAAACATTTCACTGCTTTTCACTAAGACTCCCACTATAGCAGTTTCAGAGCTGAAGGTTGGGTGAAGGCTAGCTGAGAGTAGTGGGCAGTTTATAATTCTAGGTAAGGTCATTTTTTAAGTGAGGGAATTGCTGAATTTCTATGATTTCTATGATTATTTTGTAGAAATAGAGTATAGTTAAATTGAGTATGGCTGGAAATGAGTGATCCATAGACAAAGCTATTTGCTTTATTATATAGAGTGTTGTTGAACATCAGTGTGTGTGTGTGTGTGTGTGTGTGTGTGTGTGTGTGTGTGTGTGCGCGAGTGTGTATGATGGAGAGTCAAGCTATATGAAGCTTCCTTTGGTCTGTAAAAGACAGACCATGTGTGTATAACTTAATATAAGATTCTGAAGTCCACAGAACTGGTACTCAGCATGGCTTATAACTTCAAATCAATGATGTCACTAATGATTTAGCTGTGCTGCACTCCCCTCAAACCCCAATTTAGGGGATGACATTAACAAGTGTAGGCAGATGTGGATGGGCTGAAATCTGCATCATTGAACAGAATAACCAAATAAGAGAGGTCAATAATCCCTTGAAATATTGACACTTCAACAGCCTAACACTGTTTCCTACCTGAGAATTTCTAGAACTTATTGTGATTTCATATCTCACTAAGAAAAATCCGATGTAAAAGACATATTGCATTCCCTAAATAAAATGGTCTTGCTCAATAAACTTCAGTGGCTCCCTAGTACCTGTAGGACAAAAGACAAATGTCACCATCTAACATTTAAACCCCTTTACAACCTGGTTTGGACCTATCTTTTAGGCTTCTTCAATATCATTCCTATTTAAATAAACTGAGCTTCTCATTATTCTTCACATATAACATTCCATTTTTCACCTTTATGCTTTTGCACAGTTAGTTCTGCCCTGCCCACAACACACACGGAATGTATTCATCTCTCATCTTTATCATCTTTGGTTCTTGTTCTCTCTCTCTCTCTCTTTTGGTGGGGTAATGAGGGTTAAGTGACTTGCCCAGGGTCACACAGCTAGTAAGTGTCAAGTGTCTGAGCTCAGATTTGAACTCAAGTACTCCTGAATCCAGGGCCAGTGCTTTATCCACTGCTCCACCTAGCTGTCCCCACCTCTATCTTTTAAACCTTTGCTTTTATACAAATAACTCAAAACCCTTCCTTCTATACAGGGTATTTCCTGATCTCTCAGGTATAAGTCCACCATCCCTGAAAAAGAATCATCTTGTCTTTGTTTTGCATATACAGTTATCCCTTCCACATTGAGGGATGGGGTGTGTAGTTGGGATGAAGAATTCCCATGATCTGGAAAATCCATGTAAAATATTTTGGCCTTCCCTTAATACCAAAGAAGAAGTCTGATTTCTTCTTCTTTTTTCTTTTATGAGGTGTTTACAATACCTTATTGTAAAACTTGGGTTGATGTTATATAATACTATACATATATTTTTCTGTATTTCTGAATTTCTAAACTTTTTCTGTGTTGTCTGTTGGCCTTCACATGTCATATGTGGCTTCTACAAAACTCCTTTCAAATTGCCATTTAATTTCTTATGTCAATCCATGATATATCAAAACTGTGAGGGGCAAAGTCACAATGTGGAAGGGAGAAAACTGTATTATGTGTACATGTTATCTCCTCAGATAGAATGTAGTTTCTTTGAAAGAAAGAACTGGCTCATTTTTGTTTTTGTATACCCAGTTCCTAGAAGAGTCACTGGCACAGTGTCAACCTTAATACTTGCATGATCTTTAATCCTTAATTTAAATAATTATACTAGTCCTACTCTCCCTCCTTTCTCGAGTTCAACACCAGACTCACTCACTGTCTTCCCCTCCTCCCCAACTCATGTTCTAATACTAACATTCATATCAACTTCAATATTCGTATCAATTCTCTCCTTTGCTGGTTTAGTATCCAGATCATGCCCACTATTGATTAACTATTGCCAAGATTCTGTGGTAAGCTCGCTAATGCTTCTTTCTCTACATTGTCTTTCTTGGTGCCTTTGCTCTGATATTACCTTCCATTTCTTTTGTATTTATCTTATATGTAGTTATTTACATTTGTCACATGCGTTAGAAAATAGTCACTCTGAGGGCAGTATCTGTTTTTGCCTTCTGTTGTATCCTGATCCCTTAGTACAATGCGTGTCTTGCACATAGTGAAAGCTTATTAAATGCTTTTTGACTGAATGTCTGGCTTATTGAGTAAGCAAAGACTGGGAGAAAGAGGAATTGGTATTGTCAATTGCAATATTTCATCCTGACCTTTCACCCTCCTCCTCATCTTCCAAGGTTACATTATAAATTCCTTCAGTGTAAATAAGATGTCATTTTTCATCCTCAGAATTCCATTGCCTGGACCTGTATCTTGCACATATCAGATTTTAAAAAATTATATTTCATTTTTTCACAATTATATATAAAAGCACTTTTTAACATTTAAAAAAATTTGAATCCCATCTTCTTTCCCTCCTTTTCTCACCCCTGTCCCTGAGCTCATAAGCAATCTGCTTATCAGATGATTTTATGAAAAAAAATTTTATTGAACTGAATTTTAAAAATTAAGATAACTGAACAAAACCCCTTAGTGTGGATGACAGCAAGGCCAACTCTGAATTACTGCTGTCTAATGTCAGCACAGATGCCTCTGAAGGAAAGGATCACTAGTCTGACAGACTACATGCGTGAAAGAATAAAAAATTCATTACAAATTTTAGAAAAGGTGCAATATTCACTGGATTGGGTAAATATGTAATTGGAGAATTATTAGTGAGCCATTAAAATGAAAGTTCTTGGTAGAGAAGTCAGGCACAGATTCTTAAGGATTCTTTCAGTATATTTTTCCCCACCTCAAACCTGCCTGAAACCTTTTCAATGAGCAGCTCACTGACCCAGGAGACTTTAATAGCTTCCTTCAAAGCTGTTATTGTCTCTACGGTCAAGGTTTCCTTAGATAAGTTTTAGCTTGTGAGTCATTGACTTTTATAGACTAAGGTGTTTTTTAAAAGCTCATAAAGTTTTTGATGTCAAGATCTTTGGGGGCACATTCAAGAGCTACTTTTAAAGAAAAGAATATAGTTTATTAGGTTTAATAACAAAAATTACATGGAAATAGCTATGTTATTAACTAAATGGCCAGTGGATTTTAAAAAATAATCTCATTTTACTTTAGGTATCTAAGAAAGACAAAACAAAAGGTCTTAGAATTATTTAGGAGCTTTTTAAAAGTCAAAGGTCATGCCTACATTAGCATCTTTTTAACCTTGCAAAAAAAGGACGAAAGGGATTTTTAAAAGAAAAGATGAGTTCAGAACTATGAGTAGTACAAAGAGGTAGATTCAGTCCTGATATAAAAATCATCTCCTAATAACTAGTGATGTACAACATATGATGGGATGCTTTGAATGGCAATGGATTTCTCCTTACTGGGGGTGACTAAGCAAAAGCTGGATGGCAACTACTTTGAATGTTTTAGAGGGGCTTTTGAGCCAAGTCAGTATTATACTGAGTGCTGCTGCTTGAAATTCTGAGGAAAAGAGAAATCATGAAATGCATAATTAATCAATAAATCAACCAACATGATACTTGGCACAGAATAGTTGATCAATAAATTTTAAGCACTTGCTATAAGTCAGGTAGTATGCAGAGCACTGGGGATAAAAAGACAAAGTAAAACATCCATGCCCTCAGGGAACTTACATTATAACTGGGGAAACAATATGTGCATGTACACACACACACACACACACACACACACACACATAAAGGCATGGGAACTGAATCTGTTATTTCATTGTTGGAATATGGAACTTCTGCTAAGTGGGACAGTGGATAGAGTGCTGGACCTGGAGTCAGGAAGATCTAAGTTCAAATCCAGCCTCAGACACTTACTAGCTGTGTGACCTTGGGCAAGTTATTTAACCTCTGCCTTAATTTTCTCATCTGTAAAATGAGGATAACAATAGCAAGGTTGTTGTGAGGATCAGATGAGTTAATATTTGTACAGCACATTTGTCTGGCACATTGTAAGTGCTATATAAATGTTAACTGCTGTTATTTTTATTGTCATTGTTGTTATTGTTATTACTACTACAACTACTACTACTACTACTACCACCACCACCACCACCACCACCACCACCTTTCTTTGTAAGTTCTTGTCTTAGAGAGCTGTGTTGAGTACTGAGAGGTTATAGTGATTTGTCCTAAGTAATACAGCCATTATGTGTCAGAGGCAGGGCTTGAGGCCAGGTCTTTTTTTTTTTTCAGGGCAATCAGGGTTAAGTGACTTGTCCAGGGTCACACAGCTAGTAAGTGTCAAGTGTTTGAGGCCAAATTTGAACTCAGGTCCTCCTGAATCCAGGGCCAGTGCTTTACCCATTGCACCATCTAGCTGCCCCAAGGCCAGGCCTTCTTGACTTGAAGATTGGCTTTCTTTCCACTATTCCATGTTCTCTTTCCATTCATCTTGAATGTAAGGTGGTTTTGTACCTTATGAGGATACCAGCAGCTGAAGGAATCAAGAAGCACTTCATTGAGACACTGGCCTTGAGGTGTTTTGAAGGGAAAAGAGATTCCAAAAAGGGGAAGCAGAGAGGCTACACTATAGAGCAGAATTCATATGGGGTACAGACAATAAAAAAAAAAAAAGATTCAGAGATGGGAGATGAAGTACTGCATGCATATGGAATAAATTGCAAGTAGTTGAGTTTGGCTACACCATAGAGTACATGAAGGGAAGCAATATGTAAGAAGATTAGAAAGGAAAAAGTCCAGGTTATAAAAAGTTATAAATGCTAAACAGAGAAGTTCCTAATTGGTCGTGGAGATAATACTGAGCCACTGGTGTTTATTGAATACTAGGGTGACCAACATCAAATGTGTCTTTCAGGAAAAAAAAAAATTGTTTTTGTGGAAAATAGTTGGAATAGAGGGGAGAACGCATAGGAGACTGTTGCAATGGTAAAGGTAAGAAGTTGGCTGTAAGGAAATAATGGATTTTGGGACACCCAGAGGCCCTCCCTTGAGGGGATTATTTTAAGATTGATTGGATTGACTTTGCCGATTGACTCATTTGGACTTAACTTGATTGGAACCGCACTTACCTGAAGGCCTGGTCCTTAGGAGATGTGTTCTCTGAACTCTGACCTCAGCACATGCACTGCCCTCAAGTCCAGTGAAGCAGTGGATTTGGATGATGCTAACCAATTAGCTTGAAGCTGTGTGGAAGAACCATCTCTCCTCAGGAGCCAGAGGAAGCTTTCTACTCTCAGTTTGGCTGTCAGACAGGCTTGTGATGGCTAGATAGGCTTCTTAACTTTCTGAGCCAAGTATTCTCTCTTTACTAACATTTGGTATGCTTTAATAAATGCTTAATGCCCAAAACTGGTGCTAAAGCTTCTAATTTATAAGTAACAAATATATTAGAAACCCCAGGTAATTTTCCCTGAACTTGGGACAGAAATAAGGCAACCACATATAATTGTACTTGCCACAGGGGCCAGAAGTAGGGTGATAGTGGGAACAAGAAGATATATTCATGAGATATTGTGGAGATGGAAGTGACAAAATCTGACAGACACGATATAGGGGATGGTTGAAAGTGAAGAGTTGAGGAAGAAACCGAAGTTGCAAACAAGAAAGAGTGGAGGAATGGTAGTGTCCTGGATGGAAATAAGGAAATATGGGAGCATGATCCATTTTGGGAGAAAAAGTAGAGTCATTTTTGGATAGAGGCTCTTAGAATTGGATATGCAAGAGATCTCAAGGCCATTAAGTTCAACCTCTTCATTTTACAAATGAGAAAACAGGTCTATGGAAGTTGTGGCTAGCCTATGCTCATATAAGTAGTAAAAAATGAGAGATAGGATTTGAATCTAAGAATCTAGGCCCTCTGAATTTAGAGGCAGTGCTCTTTGCAATTATCTTCCATGTTGACTTTTAGGCCATACAGTTCAAAATGTCTAACAGAGACAATGATGTGGGATTAGTTCGCAGGGAGCACCTGGGAGTCATTTGCATAGGAATGATGAGGTCACCAAATGAGAGAAGATAAAGAGTAAAGAAAATAGAGCCCAGAGAGAACCTTGGGTGGGGGTGGGGTAGTACACCACTATTTGTGGACATATGGACAAAAGAAGGAGCAGAACAGGCAGGAGGAGAACCAAGAGAGAAGAGTGTCATAGGAACTCAGAGAAGAGCTTACAGCAAGAGGTTTACATGTAATTGGGGGAAAACAAATTCTAAATAAATAAAAAAAAAGAATAGCTGAGGAGGAATAAAGGGCTGCCTTGTAGCAGTGAGGGACTAGTCGAATAACATATATTTTATAGCAGACATAGTGACCACTGTTGTGTGGCTTTCTCTAGCTCTACGAAGCAACACATGAATAAGAGAGAAGGAGGCAGATGGTGCATAATCCATGATTTAGGTTGGACAAGAGCACAAATAGCAATAAAACAAGGAAATAAGGGAGTCTAGACTAGAGGGTGGTTCCCTGAGGGGTTACCATTAGGAAGAGAGGAGAGTGAAGGCAGTGTATGTTACAGTGGAGAGTTGAACATTATTTCAGCAGGAGTCAAGAGATTATGGTTCTGGTTTGGACTTTGTCACTAACTAGCTATGTCGCTCTGGGAAAAGCACAATTTCCATGGGCATTAATTTTCTCCTATGAGGAAGGCTGACTAGATTATCTCTAAGGTTGCTTAATTGTCTCTAAGGATAGCTATGATTCTCATTAAACATATTAAGCTAGAATTAACAAATCCTTTGTCCCCGGCAATGTCATCTCATTCTTTCTTTTAAATTCATCAATTAATATTCTTCTCTCCTAATCAGGGCTCTCTCCCACTCTTCTCCTGCCCCACCCCAAGCCTACTAGTTGTAGAAAAACTCAGTCTACCTTTCTAATATGTGAGAATAGTTTATAAATTTTATATATATATAGATAGATAGATAGATAGATAGATAGATAGATAGATAGATAGGATTAGTGAATATATAAAATTCTATGAAATCTAAGTATAGAATTAAGTTTCAACTTTGAGCCTAGAATACCTCTCTTCCTTTCAAGTGCTGACATCTCCTATTCTAAATCCAGATTTCAGAGAGAGAGAGAGAGAGAGAGAGAGAGAGAGAGAGAGAGAGAGAGAATGGGGTTTGCCAACAGGAGTTTTGAACTAAAGTCACAGAAATGGCGGTTCTTAATTTCACAATAGAATTATCTTCATATTAAAATGCTGCCAAAGGTTAAGCAGGTTTGTTCAAAATGAGACTTGGCAATTTTTCTGAATAATTTAACATACCGAAATTAAGTAAAGCTGAGTTGGTGCTGCTACCCTTACAAGAATGTCACTTTTTCTATCTCCTGTTAAGGGGATGAAGGCATGGGGGGGGGGGGAAATTTGTCAGAAACACATTGGAAGAAGTGCTGTAGACAAATAGAGAGCCTTCAAACTGAATTAAAATCACTTGAAAGAAAGAAGTCACTTAGGCGAGTTTGGCTCTTTAGGAAGGGCTAATAATGCCATGCCACTTTCCAAACCACATTTTCTCTGTAGTGTGGTTATCATGAATTTTCCTTTTCCCATTAAATGCGCCATTGACTCCAAAGAGTTAAAAAGGTCATTTTATATAGCTTTGTCCATTTTTTTCTCTTTAAAACCTCAACTCAAAATGATCTATTTGCATAATTCAATTACAGTTTTTTTTTTTTTAAGAACAACTCACAACCATCTTTGGCAAGGCAATCACCTGCCCCATAGAAGCTGAGACATCATGTGCCAGCCATCTTCAATCTCCACTGATTAATAACAACATATTCCAAATTTATAGGGTCTATTACAAGCCATCTAAAAAGCAGCCAGTGTGCCAAGTCTTCCTTGCTCTCTCCCCGGGGAATCCTGTCTCAGACTCTCTCTCTCTCTCTCTCTCTCTCTCTCTCTCTCTCCCCAGTAAACAACACTTTATGTCTTTTGCACAGATAGCAGATAATTACCATATGCTTAGAAACATGCTCACTTCCTTCAGCTTCCCACTGTAAACTTCCTCCACAATGACAGCTAAGGAGCATCAGGGGAACAAGATTCTATAATTTAGCATCCCCTTCCCTATTCCCAGTGGTTTAAAAGGTCAGTGTCTATTACGATAAAGTTAGAATCAGTAGCAATCAACTTTGTTAGAGATGATTTTTATAACTGAGAAAAGAAACCAAACAGTGACCACCTTAAGTGAACACAATCAATATTCACAGAATTTACAATTGGGCATATAGTTTCGTCAACCATCCAGTATCAAACAAATGACCATACATAATGGATTGCAGCAGAGAGCAACCTTGTAATTTATAGAGATATGTAATGCTAGAAAGTTTCTCTACTTTTCTTTCTACTTTCCCATTTGTTACCTATCGTGCACTTTTGTTTCACTATCTTTCCTACTCCTCATCAATCGTAGAATATTTTTGTTTGTTTTGTTCATTTTTGTGGGGCAATGAGGGTTAAGTGACTTGCCCAGGGTAACACAGCTAGTAAGTGTCAAGAGTCTGCGGATGGATTTGAACTCAGGTCCTCCTGAATCCAGGGCCAGTACTTTATCCAGTGTGTCACCTAGCTGCCCCCTCAATCATAAAATATTAACCAGAAAGGACATTATAGAATTTATCTAGTCCAACCCCTCACTCAGGGAGAAATCCCTTCTACCTCATCCTTGAAAGGTGCTCATCCACCTCGGACACTAAATAATAAGTTCACTAGTAGTTTTCCTGACTCCCTCTGGGCCTCTATTTCTTGCTTCCCTCTTAAAATATTTCTATCTCCCTCTTATAGTATGTCCTCTTAATCTGTCCCTGTTGGCCCTGACAAGATCTGTCCAGCATCAGCTTCTATGTTGATTTAATATTAATCTCAATGGCAAATAACACTGCCTACTTTTTTTACATGAATTATTTAACTGTTAAGTAATATAAAAAGTATGAAATACAAATACTGGCTTGTATTTTTTTCTGAAAGGAGAGATTAAATACAAGCAAACAAAACACTCACAATGAATACAGGATGATTTCTGCTCCCTTGTCCCAATAAAGGCTCACAACAGTTAACATTGTAGGAGAAAAACTTCACTCATCTTCTTTGTCATTAGAAGATATTTGCATTTTATCCTGGAATACTGAATGGCCCTTGAGTCCCAGAGCTCTCTCATATTATCTGACAGTCTATCTCTCCATGCAGAGCTAATTAGAATTAATAAGTTAAATTACTAATGAAAGTTTTACCCTTGTGCTTTTATTTGGGGCTTAAAATCTGTCCTGAATTGAATGGGTTGATTACAGTCAAGGTGGACCAGAAGTACACGATGCAATTCCTGACCTCTTAAAAATTCATTCTGCATGACCCAGTTAATTATGTTTTTCCGTTAATGTTGCCATTACTGCTACTGAAGGGAGAATGGCAGCAACAATGTTCAGATGTCATTCCTGCCCATCCCCCACATATTCAGAAGCAAACATTTTATTGGCAATCTTCTGATGCTTATAGGATTCTTTATTTACTGAACAAATGGCATATGAGCTATTGTATTTCTTAAGATCCAACACTGTGAAATTAAACTCAAGAAATGCCTGTTTGGGGGAGGAAATTATCTCGTTTCTATTTTGTCATATGGGTTATCACTTTTTATTTTCTACTTGGCTTCTTTATTTCCTCTTAGCTTTTTTTCCATGTTATAAGTTTTCATATAGAAATATAAGCACTGAAAGTAGTTGCACTAAGTCATGTATGCTTCTGTAAGTCTTATGTAAATGTATTGTTATCATTAATAACAACAACAACAGTAATTGTTGTTGTTATTATTATTATTATTATTATTACTAAAGCAACATCAAATTCTCTAATTCAAGATTATATGCCTTTCACAGTTGGGTCCATACTATCTTTCTAGCCTTAGCTTCACCACCCTTCAGTCAATGTAGTTGACCTGAGTCTTCCTTGTCATTTTCTCCTCATGAGATTCTCTCCCTCTTCATTCCTAGAGCAATAACCAGGGTAGGATAGCTGGGACATTGCCTATAGTCATTTGGAAAGTGCTATGCCCACACTTCCTGTCTTCTCAGCTTCCCAGTTTTGTACAAAAGTGGATCCATGGGGAAAAAGAGGAATCAGCATACTGAGATGGTAAAGGGGCAAGGGGGGTGGGTAGGAAGAGGGCTCAGAACAACTGCTTCTTCTTTCCCTCCTTCCTCTCCCTTAAAATATAAAAAAAAAATACCTCAACTGAAATTGCTCCACGTACCATGGTTTCTAGTTATAGCTATGTCCATTCAAGCCTTTTGAAATACTACCCATTTTTCAGGACCGAGGAAAGTTCCTCTCCTATCATGAAGTTAGCCTTGATTTTTGCTCCATGCCTCTCCGTCTGGAAGCCAGCATGTATCTCTCCCACTTTTGAACTACATTTTTGTGCCACTCATAAGTAACACAGCACACACGCTGTCTTGTGTTGTAGTTCATTGTGAACATGCATTATCACCTCTAGTAGATTATGTATTTCTTAAGGGCTCTTTGTATTGTTTTTAAAAGCAAAATGTGGTTCTGCAATAAACTCACTGAGTGACAAATTACTGCTGAGAGAGATGTAGCATATATTAATTAACCAACAAGCCCTATTAAGTGCCTGTGAAGTTCCAGGCTCTGTGCTAGGCAGCAGGGATACAAATGCAAAGAACAAAATAATCCTCCTCAAGGACTTCATGTTGTTCTTACAGATAGAAAATATGAATTCAAGTTTTGGCACTCATATTTACTGTCTGTGTAACCATCAGAAAGTAAATCACTTAATTTTTCCAAGAGCCTCAATTTACTCTTCTATAAATTGGGGATATCAACAATTAAACTATAAACCTGACAAAGGTGTGTGAGGAAAGTGTCTAGTAAGTCCTAAGTGCATTATGAATTATTATTTGTTGCTGCATTAAAGGAAAATAAATCATATCTTTTGCTACTGTATCAATTGAGTATTATGTTCTTTAAACGTATAGTAGTAGTATTTTGTAGGGGCTAGAGAACCCAGGAAAACCTAGGTTTAAGTCCTAACCCTTATTGATTGTATCACCTAGGTAAATTACTGAGCCTCTCAGTGCTCTACGTGACTTAAAGACTAGACTCTTTGAGACTTAGAGTCTATAATCTTATAATCCAAGATGGTGAGATGCAGAGACAGTGCCACATGGAATTGGTAGAGGGGTTTTCTTTAGCCAGGAGTTCCCGATGACAATGAAACCATAGATTCAGCCTCTGTCTCTGCTCTGTCTTTAAGTCTTTAGCTGATGAGACTTATCATTCCTTCCCATACTCAAAATACACATATTACCTTTTGGGCCCTACTGATATGATACTAATTAATGAGTTGGTGAAGCATAAAGTGACAAAGCCTTGCTGGCCATTATACAATAATTGGGTCAGAATGTGAGAAATATGTACCTTGCTTCTTTCAATGGACTTGGGTTCAAATCTCAGCTTAGTACTCACATGACCAGTCAAATTAATCTAACTTCCTGGGCCTTGGTTTTATCCATCTGTATAGAGGGAGGGTTAGACTACATGACCTCTTAAGTCTCTTCATTTCTAAATCTATGACCCTATGATCACTACTTACATGGAGTCAGGATGTACCCCTTAATGTGGTCAAAACTGAGGGCCTTCATGGTGCTTGAAATTGAGATCTTTGTCCTATTTTTAAACTTTTACTTGGGAGTGGCCATTGACAGGGAAATATAAAAGAGCAGGCCATAAGGTAGTTCTCAATTTTATAGAGGTGGAGAGAAGATGTTCTGCATGTTGTTGAGTGTCAACTCAACCCAAAGAAAAAATGAATGAAGCATTTTATTAAGTACATATCCTGTGCAAAACACTATATTATTGAAACAAATTGGAAGGTAAGACATTTTCCACTCTCAGAGAGCTCACATTATAATGGGAGAAGACAACACATATGGAAGGTTTCAGCAGTGAGTCAGGTAGAAAAATACCATG
The DNA here is from genome assembly GCF_019393635.1 of Dromiciops gliroides. Taxonomy (NCBI): domain Eukaryota; kingdom Metazoa; phylum Chordata; class Mammalia; order Microbiotheria; family Microbiotheriidae; genus Dromiciops; species Dromiciops gliroides. The sequence continues at coordinate 79,429,005 of NC_057865.1, read as the reverse complement.
GTCCTTATGTTACAGTGGCAAAGCACTTGCTATTGTCTTTTCTTTAATGTTATTTACATTGATAAAACGCATAATCTGCTTCTGTAATTGAACCATTTGATAGTGCCAAGAACTTTGGTGACAGGAACTTCCTTTTCTAGGTCTTTGGTAGTTGGGGTTGTAGCACCTGTAGGGGCAGGCACTAGAAATAGACACTAAAATTCCTACAAATACATAGTCCAAGAAATCTTACCCATAGGGATCTCACAGTAGACTGTAATGATCTGATTGTGGTATTCATATGATCATTAAATGTTTAATTGCTGTATACCTCTGACTGGCATGGGGGACAATAGTATAGGATTCTTTATGAAATGCAGTTATTAAATGTATCAATAACTGAAATTGTTTTCAAAGCTCCATATTTTAGCAATTCTTATATCCAAAGAACCACACGAGAGCTTTCAGTAGTAGTGTTACTGTGTTATGGTGCTAACCAAGTTTATAATCAGAGAACCTAGGTTTGACTTCAAACTGTTTGAGATCAAACAAGTCACTTCAATTTTCTGGCTTCAGGTTCTCATCTGTAAAATAAAGGTGTTGGACTGAAAGATCTTTGATGTTCCTTTCAGTTCAAGATCCTGGGAACCTCTTAGCTATAAAAGAGGCTAAGGAATGTGTTTGCTTTGCCTAAATCTATCTAAAACATTCAACAACAGTCAGGTTAGTCATATAATACTATATCACAAAATAGTACCAACCTCCCCCTCCCAAGAAATAAATGTCTCGAAAACACATCAGAAATAAGAAAAGGAGAACTCCAGGAAAAAATACAATCTGAGGCACAGGAGTGAGGTTAAAGGCAAAATGTCATAAGAATCATGCCATAAATGAGGAGCCCCCCCAAAAAGGAAACCCAAATAAATATGATGTTAGCAAGCAGAATGGAAACTCAGCCACCAGCAGTATGAGACACACACATAGATAAATGGGAAAACATACAACAAGCAGCATATTCTCTAATTGCATGCTCTGTGCACCATTAACCTCTCTCCTTCATGTCACTCATTGACCTCCATTAATCCCTTTCATCAAAGTTAGTTCATTTCTACAATTTCTATTTCAACTTAGACTTATTACAAGTCTATTTTATTTTAGTCAATTGCATTTATGGGATGGAAGAGAGTTCAAGGATGTGTCAGTTCATGATATCTGCCTGAAAGCAAGCAACAAAATCAGTCTGAAGACAAGTACAAATATTAATTAAAATGTAAAGTGTCTTAAAGACTGACTTTCTTCAGAAGGTAGACCATGTTTGCTTGCTAGTTGGCATGCTATTATGATGAAATAACTTATCAAAAGAAGCATTCATAAAAAATATGCAAACTGTGAGGATTTTTCAAAAAAACTCTATTAAACTGATATGATAGGAAATCATTTTAGATGTTTATTTATTTAATTTTAGATATTTAGTTACCACTTTGACAAAATTAGTATGTCCTTTCTCTCTTTAATTCACTATGGAAATGGAATAAAGCCTAAGTGTGTTTCCTCTATTGCTTTAAAAAATATTGTGTTCCTTGCATGGTCCTTTCCATTTTTGTTTCTGTTTTGTTTGTTTTGTTTTTTGCATGATCCTTTCTATGAGAAGATTGGGGCCTATATAAAAAAAAAAAACATGTCATATGGGACAGCTAGGTGGGGTAGTGGATAAAGTACAAGACCTGGAATCAGAAAGTCCTGAGTTCAAATCCTCACATACTTAGCTAGGTGACCTTGGACACGTCACTTAAAGCTGTTTGCTTCAGTTTCCACTTTTGTACAATAGGCTATAGAAGGAAGTGCAAACCAAGAAAATCCCAAATGGGATCATGAAGAGTCAGTCGGTTTTGACTGAAACAAATGTCATATGTGACAATATCACAACATAAATATTTGTGCCACAGAATGTGGGATTTTGTGTCATTTGTCAAATTCATATTTAAAATATATTCCCCATTACATTGATCTGTAAGTAACTGTCCTTGTTAGTTTTCAATTATGAACTGATAGGTGAAATCAATGATAGCTCATTTTAGCACATAAGAACTACTTTGCAATTTCTATGATACATATTGTTACCAGTCAAACTCATAGCTAGGATGTGGTACTGAAATGAATACTGCATGTTATACTCAGCCCTGGAGAGCAATCTTTTTTTCTTCATTTGAGTGCTGACATCAGTTAACTCTCATTGTTTCTTTTTTCCTCCAATTTTCAAAGTATTTTCTTATTTTCCAGTTATATATAAAGCTAGTTTTCGACATTTCTTTTCTTTTTTTTTTTTGCGGGGCAATGGGGGTTACGTGACTTGCCTAGGATCACACAGCTAGTAAGTTGTCAAGTGTCTGAGGCCATATTTTAACTCAGGTACTCCTGAATCCAGGGCAGGTGCTTTATCCACTGTGCCACCTAGCCGCCCCCATTTATTTTTATAAGATTTTGAGTTTCAATTTTTTTTCCTTCCCTTCCTTCACTCCGCCCCCCCAAGACAAAAAGCAATCTGATATAGGTTATAAATGTACAATCACATTAAACATATTTCTATATTAGTCATGTGGTGAAAGAAGAATCAGAACAAAAGGGAAAAGCCTCAAAAAAGAAAAAGAAAAAGAAAAAAATTAGAAAAAATATGGTTCATTCTGCATTCACATTCCACAGTTCTTTTTCCTGGATGTGGAAAACATTTTCCAACATGTATCATTTTATTGCTGAGAAGAGCTAAGTCTATCACAGTTGATCATCACACAGTGTTGCCGTTACTGTGTACCATGGTCTCCTGGTTCTGCTCACTTCACTGAGCATCAGTCCACTTAAGTCTTTCCAGGTTTTTCTGAAATCTGCCTGCTCATCATTTCTTACAGCACAATAGTATTCCATTACATTCATATGCTACAACTTGTTCAGCCATTCCCCAATTGATGGGCATTTCCTTGATTTCTAATTCTTTGCCACCAAAAAGAGAACTGGTGTAAACATGTTTGTACATGTGGGTCCTTTCCCCCTTTTTATGATCTCTTTGAGATACTGAACTAGTAGTGGTATTACTGGGTCAAAGGGTATGCACAACCCCATAGCCCTTTGGATATTGTTCCAAGTTGCCCCTAGAGAACCATCTTGTGAATGAATGCCTTTGATCAAAAAGAGCAAAAGAATGATATAGAGCATCTCTATAACACCTAAAGGCTTATAAAGCACATTATATATTTTACTTCCTTTGCTTTTCACAACAACCCTGTAAAAATGGTACCATTTATTATATTCTAGAAATCAGGAAACTTAGAATGAGAGAGACTGAGGCAAATGGGATCAAACACTAGTAAACATGAGTATTCAGCAGCAAAAGTCTGAAGATGAGAAAGCACAAAACCAATATAAAAAAAGAATTTAAAATTTATAGTTTAGACACCTTTTCCCTCATTTTAAAAATGAGGAAGCTAAGGCTGACAGAGATTAAATGTCTTGTCCAGATTCATATAGCTAGTAAGCATATGGGGCAGGATTTGAACTTGGATCTTTTGGACTCTAAGCGAACCACTTTTTCTATTAGACCACTACCCAACCTGCACACTCTGTCGATGGTGGAGAAGTGAAGTCAGCTTTATACATAGAAAGCAAATTTTCTGCATGTTCACAGTCACACATAAAGGCTTAAGGATAAAATTTTAGTTAAATGAAAATTTTTCATATACTTCCAATTTGCATAAAACTCCTACAACCAATCTATAGTGGAATGTAAATTTCTGAATGACAATCAAATATATCATCTGGCCACAGTAAGGTAACTTTGTTACTTATGGTAAGAGGAAATATCTAAAATACACAGATAATCCTTGAGCCTAACAAGTAACAGCATTGACATTTTCTTTCCTTGTTCCCTGTCTGCTAGACATTCTAGTAAATAGTGAAATGGACAAAACATTCAGCTGGGAAAAGAAGAGCAAGCAACCAGAGCAATCCTTAAGCTGGAAGAGCTGAGAAAATGAGCAAGTTTAACTACAAAGGCAACATGTTCAGTGTTAGGCTTTGGATGATGAAATCTAATCTTCAAGCCTAGAAGGATCATTAACTCTTCTGGGTCATAAGTCACTAAGAGGCCAGATTTGCTACATCCGGAAATACTGGAAAAGAGTTTGGACATGAAAGACTTGACTCCAAGGTGTTTATTTAGTTCCAGTAAATTATTTCTTCATTGGCAGGATGGAGCTGAAATGGAAAACAGGACTCAAAGCATGAGTACAATTTGTTTCTTACTATGGGCAAATAAGATTTCTGGGTACAAGCAATTTTAGTTAAAATCTATAGTAAGAAAATATGGACAGATTGGCAATAATAGTCAAATTATATTTGTATAGTGCTTTAATTTGGTGCTGCATGTTAACTCCTACTGCCCATTTGATAATCCAATAATGTTATGAGGTAGTTGACTAGGGAGAAAATTGAAACATGGAATTTCTTGATGCCTTTCTTAAGATCTTAGATGCAGAGATAGCATGAATATTAGAACTCATATACTTTAATTCCTTGTCTTAGATTCTTTCTAGATCAGTGAGCAAATTCTGATGAAGACAAAAACACATGAACTTGGACTTTGAATTTTGCCGCTCTTTATCAATTTTCCCAAATATGAAGTTGCTTATTAGGCCTTTGTGGAAATCATAGGCTAAGATGTCACCTGCTTTTAATAAATAATATCGATGTTTTTGGTCCATGTGGAAATCTTCCTGCTTCTGAGGAAACGGAAATGCTAAATAGGGAAACTAATTCTGTGGGGTTTTGGTTTGGGTTTTTTTTTTTTGGTCTCTCTCTCTCTCTCTCTCTCTCTCTCTCTCTATATATATATAATACACATATGCACAAATATATACATATACATAAATTGTATGTGTGTATATGTATGTATACACGTGCCATACATGTGTGTGTATATATGTATATATATATACATATATATATACAACATTATGAAAGTATGTCCATTTCATAGATGTGTCAAGTATATTCCTCTATTAAGGGTTTTTAGAAAATTTTGAGATTATTGTAGGGAGAAAATACAAAGACAGATATTCTCTTTTTGTTGCTGGAGAAAGTAGTCACACCCATGAAACCATGAGTCTTTTAAAACATTAAAATATAAATGCAAATTGTTCTGATGACCTAAATTAACCATTATTAATTAGTTTTAGAAGGAAAAATGTAATCATCATGAGGATTCATCTGGCTTAAAATTTGTTATGTTTATCCAGAGGTAGTTGGGTGGGAAATGAGAAATGATGTGGAATTCTGGTCCATCTAATGCCTGTCACAGTATACTGTACATGCTAAATGCTTGATGAAGGTTCACTGCCTGGAATTGGATTCTGTTCATTTGAGACAGCATGGTCTAGAGGAAAGAACACTGAACCTAGAGTCAAAGGACCTGAATTCAGATTTCAGTTTTACTACTTTCTGCCTGTGTAACTGTGGTGCCAAATTATTTAATCTTTCTTGTATCAGTAGGTGTCTGAGGTCAAATTTGAACTCAGGAACATTAGTCTTGCTGACTCTAGGATCAGCATTTTATCCACTGTGCCACCTAGCTGCCCTCATGGTATTTCACTTATTAATACGTATTGAGTACCTGTTGTCTACATGGCACTGTCCTAGGTGCTATAGATCCAAAAGTCAAAATGAATCAGGTTCCTCTATCAAGGAATTCACCTACTCCAGAAAAATGCAACAATAGGTCATTTCAGATAACACAAACTGAGGGATGATGTCACCTATAACTACATGAAGGGGGGAAGGCAAAAAGTACACATTTCATGGAATATTGATGGCATATTAGGACTGAGAAGATGTGAGGAGGGCTTCCATTCCAATCATGGGTTATTGCTTGTACAAAGGCATGGAAATAGGAATGAAAATGGTGATTTTTGGGAAGTGATTTAAACATTTTCTATATCAAATCTGTGACCTAAACCTACTTTGAGTGGGGTAGCCCTTTCTCCATACCCTAGGTTTCATCTGTAGTACAGTCATGAGGTTGTGGCAGGAGCTGCGGCTCCTGTATTAGACTGCACAGCCACACTGTGGCCTGTGGCTCTTCAAGGTGCTGATCCATGGTCGTCCACGACTGGTGGAAGCCTACTACTACTACTACTAATACAGTTATGAGGGATCTTTAGAGCAAGGGGAACCACATTGTTCTAGGGTCCATGTTACTGCTAATTGTTTTCTCACATGGAAAGGAGGAGTTTCCCAAAAGATTCATCATTACACTCAGGGATTTCATGGCAGGCAAAAATAATTTTCTAAGAGAAGATAAAATTGTTGTCTAGGATGAAGGACCTTGAATTGGCACTAAAAAACACACCAGTCAGTCAGTAAACAGTTATGAAGAACCTACTATAATCCAGGATGTGTGCTAGATGGTAGGGATACAAGAAAAGCCAAAGACAACCCAATAGGGGAACCAGGTAAGAGAATATGTAGTCCAGAGACTTCTGCTAGAATTTCTTGTCTTTTGGGCTGGGTATGGGTGATCCCAAGCCCTGTTAAAAATTTCATATGTCTTCCTGTTAGGGAGAGCCTTTCTATCCACTGTACCCAATAGATAATAACAGAGGATCAGAGACAGTCCTCTAAAAACTCAGTGTTGCAGAAGAGAGAGCAATGAGAACATACGTGTTGACTTACTCAGAAGAGATAGCGGGAGATCTTCATTAGAGGTGTGAACTATCTTGCTCACATATGAACCCTACATGTGTGTTACCTAATCACACATATTCTGTATGTATGTGAATGTGTGTGTTCATGTATACACTCCTCCACTGTAGTATGGTATCTTATGAAGAGATGTACTCATGGTTTCCATAAGGGGTCAGTTTTGTTTACTTTATGTGCTATAATTGTTGATTAAATGGTTTTTTGTTGTTGTTTTGCTTTTGTTTGGTGTTTTTTGCTTTGAATTACTATATTCTTTGCTTGGGCAATTAAACATAAACACGTTAATTGGGGGCTTTTGAAATATGTTTTTGAGCAGTAATGTGACTTTTCTAAAGTACATCTCTGAGAGTGTCCCAAATGATATAATCATAATCTAGTTGGGAGTTGGTATGGGATTCAGTTAACTTTAACAAATATTATCCAAGACACACATTAACAGTATGGTAGCACTTGAAGGAAAAAAAAATCTGTAGATAGATTTTTCATTTAATTAACAAATGAATGACATTTGCAATGTCCTATGAATATCAAAAGGAGGGAGAGAACACCTTCCATTGTCATCACTAGGAAGGCCACTTAATGAATGTTTATTGATTGAATGATTGATTCTTGAGGGAGGAAGAAATTGAGGCCAGTATAGTGTGGCAAGTAGTCATGACTCTTTAGGATCTCTTTAAAGCAAATGGAGAAGTTAATAATGAAATTCCTCTTTAAGGATTCTATGTGCATTTTAATTCTCTGAAGAGAATATTTTAAACAAATTAGATTGGAAAAAGGAACTTTCAAAGGATTCCCTGAAGCACAAACTACTATCTATAGCTTCTGAATCTGAGAGACTGAAGTAATTCCCCCCCTCCTCCCCACAAATGAACAATAGGCTTCTTGGAGAGAAATTTGTGGGAAGACAATGGGAAACTAATGACATCTTTCTCAGCAAAGTTTCCTTAATGGGTTTAAACTTAAGGATGCATTAAAAAACCTACACAGTTTGTGTAGTGCTTAGTCTAGGAAAGGGGTAAAATGTAGAGGAAGGAGCAGAAAGAAGGAAAGAGAACATTGAAGAAAGGGAGAGAGTAGAAGATCACATTTTCACTGGCACAAAGGAATGACAATCTACTTTCCCTCTCTTTTTTTTGTTTCCCCCCCAAGAGGAAGCAAAAAACCACATGGTGGTAGCATAAACACTAAAGTCAGGTATCAGCCAGTTGGTTTGCTTTCTTCAAAATCCAAGTGATTCAACTTTTCCTTCCCACAGGCTCACAACCTTCACCCCTTACCACCAGAATTTAAGCTACCTTGGCACACACACAATTAAACTTCTGCTTGCAAATCAAAACTACCAAAAAAAGGCATGACAATGTGATTTATAAAAAAAATTCCCAAATGTTTAAAAAACTGCACAACTGAAAAATTTAATCACATCTTATTTCTATTCCCTTTATAGCAACAAATCAAACTATATATCCTCTCTAGTATATAAAAAGATTCAAGTGGAAGCTTTTAGATTCACAGTGAAAGATAAAACCCTCAGGTATATGAAGGAATTCAGTTATTTTGTACGAACATTGGAAAGCTTCACAGTTTTATTAGAATTCTCCATCCTTTACACATAAATAGCTGAAAGCACACTTACATAAATACATGAAGAGAGTTAAAAATGAGATTTATAGACTTATTTTTCAGTCTTATGTTTCAGATATCACAAATATCTGAAACAATTTTACATGGTGAAAAGGATAGTGATTAGAACCATAAGAAATTTTTAAAAGTTGGACTGAAATGTGAGACTTCTGGGGTTATTTTCTTAGTTGCCAGATAGCAAGCACACTGATTTTGAAGTCAATAAGCTGTGGGTGAAGTTCCAAGCTTTTGGAACAAAAACTCATTATTTGACAAAAACTCTGGGGAAACTGGAAAACAATATGGCAGAAACTAGGTATAGACCAATATCTAACACCATATACTATAATAAGGTCAAATGGTACATGATTTACACAAAAATGGTGATACCATAAGAAAATTAAGAGACCATGGAGGGGGGGGGCAGCTAGGTGGCTCAGTGGATAAAGCACTGCCCTGAATTCAGCAGGACCTGGAGTTTAAATCTGGCCTCAAAAACTTGACATTTACGAGTTGTGTGACCCTGGGCAAGTCACTTAACCCTTATTGCCCACCAAAAAAGAAAAAAAAGAGAGAGCATGGAATAGTTTTCTGGCAAGTTATGAACAGGGGAAGAATATAGGACCAAAGAAGATATAGAAAGCATTACAAAATATAAGATAGAGAATTTTGATTATATAAAATTAAAAAGCTTTTGCACGCACACACACACGCACACACAACACACACACACAACACACACAACAACCATGCAACAAAATTGTATGGAAAGCAGAAAACTGGGAAAAATTTTTGCAACAAATATCTCTGACAAGGTCTCATTTCCCAAATATATAGAGAATAGGAATCAAATTTAATAAAAATAATACAAGTTATTCTCTGATAAATGGGCCAAAGGGGTAAAAGGGCTGTTTTCAGACAAATCAAAACTATCTATAATCATATGAAAAAAAGATCTAGTTCACTATTTATCATAGAAATGCAAATTTAAACAACTCTGAGGTACTACTTCACAATTATCATAGTGGCAAATATAAGAAAAAAAAGGAAAATATTAGATGTTGGAGGGGATATGGGAAAACTGGAACACAATCCACTGTTGGTGGAGTTGTAAACTGATCCGACCATTCTAGAAAGCAATTTGGAACTATGCTCAAAGGCTAGCAAACTGTACATACTTTTTGATTCAGGAATGCCACTGCTATGTTATATCCCAAAGACATCCCCCAAAATAGAAAAAGACCTACTTACACAAAAAATATTTATAGCAGCTGTTTTTGGGGTGGCTAAGAATTAGAAATCAAAGGAATGGTCCATAAATTGTGGAATGGCTAAACGATCTGTGGTATATGAATTCAATGGAATACTATCGTGCTATAAGTAATGACAGGTAGGATGATTTCAGAAAAGCTTGGAAAGACTTAAATGGACTGATGTATACTGAAGTGAGCAGAACCAGGAGAACATTGTGCATAATGACAGCAATATCGTTTGATGAAGAACTGTGGATAATTTAACTATTCTCAACAATACAATGATCCAAGAAAATCCTAAAAGATTAATGATGAAAATTATCTCCCTCCAGAGGAAGAACTGATATGATTGAACACAGACTAAAGAATGCTATTTTCCCTTTATTTCTTTCAGTTTTTTTTATTGAGCCTTCTTATACAAAATTGAGTAATATGATAATGTTTTACATAATTGAACATGGATAACCTATATCTGATTGCTTACCACCTCAGAGAGGAGTGTAGGGGAGGAAGGAAGGAGGGAAGGAGGGGATAATATACAGGAGACTCAAAACTTTAAATAAAAAATGTTTATTTAAAAAAGCCTTGGATGGGGCCAGCTAGATGGCACAGGGGATAAAGCACTGGCCCTGGATTCAGGCGTACCCGTGAGGGCAAATCCGCCGTCAGAGCACGTAACTCTTACGAGCTGTGGGACCCGGGGCAAGTCACTTAACCCCTCGTGCCTCACAAAAAAATAAATAAAGAATATGAAAATTAAAAAAATAAAATTAGGCCAAATAAAAAAATAAAAAAGCCTTTGAAGTGTAAGCAATAGTGGTTTTTACTGACTCGCTTGGTATCTGGGAGATGTTAGCTAGTTATCGGTAGGGGATCCTTTTTTGTCCTCATGTTGTTCTTGTTGGTCCTTTCTTAAAAAAGGACCACAAGACCTCTCCTAGCTATCTCCTGGAATTATAAAACAGTGGATATAAAATTTCTTTGTTTCTCTCTCTAAATATCCATTATATATAAAATATTGGTTTAGGAAGAAATAATTGCAACCTTGCATGATACAATTCAGAGAGAGACTCAAGTGAAAATATCTCATAGTTGAATTGCAGGAACACACACGCGCATGCGCGCGCGCGCACACACACACACACACACACACACACACACACACACACACACACACAATACAGCTAGCACCTGGGCTACTTGGTTCAGATCACTGAAGGTACAGAGCTAGGGTATAAATAGAATCTGGATTTTACACCCTCAGAAAGCCCACTCAAGGCTGCTCAAGCTTCACAAAATTACTTCTCTCAGGGTTGGCGAGGTTTCTTATTGAATCCAGTCTGAAAGGATAAACAGTTCAGAGTGAAATAAGCCTTAGTATTTGAGAGCTATTACGTTCTCTCTCTCTCCCCACCTCTTAAGATACTGGATGCTTCTTCCTTCCCCTTCTCTCTCCAACTCCCCAACTGCAAATGAATGCAAGGTATGCCTGTAGACAATGTCATTTTAATTTGAGGGACTGAGCTGATGATTAAATAATGAATCTGCAAGGTATAGTAAATGTGGCAAGATTCACAATGAGACCAGGGAAAAGCCGTTTCCATGGCCTTTGCAGATAGTTAAATGAATGGTTTGTTTATAAACTGGTTGGAATGAAACATATCAGCTAAACCACAGTAATGGTGATATGCAGGGAAAGTTGCAACTGAAGAGGTTTAAAGCCATCATATTTGGTGAGTTATAGCTGTTACACACTTTTGTAATAATGAAGTTGATGAGCAGTTAATTTGTGTGAAACCAGGAATAGTTCTAATGGTGGTTATATGATGAGGAAAGAAAGCCAGAGGTGCTACCTATGGAGTCTATTGATTTTTTGTTTAATTAAAGTGAAACATTATTAAGGGGGTAAAAAAATACCCACAATTATAAATATGCATGCTAGATAGAAGACAGGATCTGTTAACACCAATTGGCATATGCTAGCTTATATATTTATGCATATGTCATATTTGTGGGTTACATACACAAATACATATACATATGTGTTTTAAAACATGAAAATAGTCATATGTCTTATGTGAGTATACACATTTATGTGTGTATTTCTCTCTCTCTTTCTCTGCATATAGTCATTTGTTTTTTTTCTCAAGTAGATCATGAACCCTTTGAGGACAGAATAATATATTTTTGAATCCCCAAGCCTAAAATGCTACATAAATGATGTTACTATTGGTTAAAATTGTGGTATTACTTATTAATAGGGGTACTTCACAGTACTAACTTTTTGTATATTTTGAAATACCACTTTTTATATGAAGTCTTTTTTGTCCCCCCCCGGCCAGGTATTAAAATCCCCTCCTCCAAATTACTTGTATTTCTTTGACATATGATTATTACATATATGTTGCTTCTTCACTAGAATATAAACTTATTGAGTGATAGGATTGCTTCATTTTGCTTTTTTATTTTTCATCTTTAGTGCCTGGAATGTTTTTGTCATAGTCATTTTTCATTCATATCCAGCTCTTTTTGACCCCGTTTGGGGTTTTCTTGGCAAAGATACTGGAGTGGTTTGCCATTTCTTTTTCCAGCACATTTTACAGATAAGGAAACTGAGGCAAAGAAGGGTAAGTGACTTGCCCAGGGTCAGACAGCTAGTAAATGTCTGACTCCAAATTTGAAGCAAGGAAGAGGAAGACATCTTTCTTACCAGGCCTGGCCCTCTATCCACTGTGCCACCTAGTTGCCCACCCAGCACATAGAAGGCAACTAATACAATTTGTAATGACCAATCAATTATCCTGAATTAAGGCTAAACTTGGGAAAACTGAAGGAGAAACCAAAGCAGTTTGGAGAGTCCCAAAATGTGGTATTATCTTGTGAATTATTGCCAAATGTATGTGTTCTTTTGCTTCTTATTCTTATCTTAGATCATATCTAGCTATCTTTCCCCTGAGGGCCTCATCTTTCACAAGGTGATATGAGAATGGAATCTAGTCTCTAAATCACAGTAAACTTAGAATAAAGGAATTTAATTTAAACTTTTCATCACAAATCACTGAATGCTGAAAAGTTTGATTTTGATTGAGTTACATAGGTTCTCACAGCCTCCACTTCCCTATGCTAGCTCCCCAGACAAGGGAAGGGGAAGCTTAGGCCCAAGGTTGGGAGGATCAAGTGTGGAGCTCATAGGAAATGAAAACCACATGGGATATTGACCTAATAGACTGAAGTATGGACCAAGCTGACGGAACCTTAAAATAAAAATGTGCCTATTGGTGAAAGTGTGTTCATCATTCTATTTTTTTTTTCCATTTATGAGTTTGTTTATTTTCAGTATCTCTTGTGACATCTTACTTTGTAACCAGATAAGCTACCAGTTGTCAGGGAAGCAGGCAAGGTTTTCTAGAGTTGGCTGTTAATCAGGAGACTGGAATGAGAGCTGTGCTAGATCCTAAATAGACAGGTGCATTTTTGAGTATGTTTTGATTGAAAAAAAAAAGCCCCCCAAAACCGCTTCTCCTTAAAAATAGTAAGACCCAGTGGTTTTCCTGCAGTGTTTACTTAACTGAGCCATCAGTTATATGTAATTTGATTTAACAGTATTTTATTTTTCTACAAATTGTTTGCTTCTTATTGCATAGACATAAGTTAAAGTCTGTTATTATTGTTAGCATCATGAAGATTTACTTTTTGCTAATAAATCTTGGTTCATGGGGATCAGGATTGATGGAGCTCATATGTTCTGTGGATTTTGGAAGTTTTGAATATCTCAAGGTGAAATTCCTTTAGGAAATGATATGTATTGTTAGGCAAAAACACAAAAACAAAAAAAAAAACATTCAGAAAAGATAATATACAAATTTAATCAGAGTAGTGTCTAGTTTTAAAAAAAAATTACCACTCTTTTCCTTACCACCCTGAAAAGCAGTGTATGAAGTGGATATAATTCTGGACTTTGCATCAGGAAGACTTGGATTTGAATCCTGCTTCCACCTGTAGCTAAGTGACTTTAGGCAAGCCATGTAACATTTTTCAGTCTCAGGTTCTTCCCCAGTAACATGGAGATGTTACTTTATAGGCCATATTTCACAGGGTTGTTGAGAGGCTCAAATGAGATAATTCATATTAAGCATTTTGTGCAACCTTTAAGTGCAGAGGCACTAGACCTACCTGTGATTCTACTGGTAGAGTGATCTCTTTCTACCAATACAGATCAACAACCTCTCTGGAACTTATAGTCTTAGACCATTTCCTGGAGAGCTGAACGACTATGTAATCTGCCCAGTGGGTCAGAGAAAGCACTTGAAGGCAGGTCTTCCTGGCTCTCAGGCTAGTTCTTTATCTTACTCTACCATGACAGCCCCTATTAGCCTTATATAGCTATAGAAATGTCAGCTATACTTATTACTTCATCATGGCTCTGAGAAGGGTGAATATCATGTTTGTTTTTTAGCCATGGTCAGAAAGTTGAAAATGTCATTTCATGACCTCCAACTAATTATCAGAGAAAATTCTTGCTCGAAAATGATCAGGGATTTGGCAGCTCAATGACTTTAGGTACCTATTTGCTTCCATCATTTTCCAGACTAATAATATTTGAACAAGATGATACTAAAGTGATAAGTGCTCATAAAGTGGCAGTTTTAAATGGGGTAGGTTAAATGTTTATATGACATTATATTTCATTTAAGCTCACAGCTTGATTTCTTTTAAACACTCAGCAGGCGTTAATTTGCCTGGATATTGTTATATTCTCTTTTCAGACACTTAATATGGTGATACCTTGGTTAGTAAATCCCCTAGAAGGAAACACCTTAATAATGAAGTCAGTTGTGATTAAAACAAAACTTTGTAATTCTTAGAATTCAGCACAGAAGAAGTTTGTCAACATAAATATTAGGGATTGAAGAGTGTAACATCATGAATTTGGTCAGTTTTCATTGCTTCAGGTTGTTAAAAAGCTTTTGGGGTCTCTATCCTTTGTGGATCCCAGGTAAAGAAATCATGTCTGACTCTCTGTGATCCCATTTGGGGTTTTCTTGGCAAAGATTCTGGGGTAGTTTGCCATTTCCTTTTCTGGCTCATTTTACAGATGATGAAACTGAGGCAAACAGGGTTAAGCACCCAGGGACATAGAGCTATAGGAAGTATCTGAGGCTGGATTTGAACTCATGAAGATGAGTCTTCACGACTTCAGGCCCAGCACTCTAGCCACTGTATAATGTAGATATCCTGTTTCTTATAATAGCCTTCTCTCCCTGTCTTCCAAAATGCAGACACTTCACATGGCAGGCTCCATGCAATTCCAGGCACAGCTGATGACATCCTTTATAGGACTACAGAAACCTTTTGATCTGCCATAGTCAGTCCGTAAATATTTTTTAATTGCTGTTTATTATTGTCTACTCTGTGCTGGGTTCTTGCTAAGCACCTCAATAAAGAAACCCTAAATATAGCCCCTACTCTCAAGGAGTTCATAGTTTAATGCGAGAGACAACATGAAAACAACTATGTACAATCAACCTAAATACAAAACAAATGGGAAACAATAGTCAGGGACACAAGAATAAGGGTATATGAGGAAAGGCTTCTGGGAGTTAAGGAAGAACAACCAAACTGTGATGTCATGTCCTTTCTTCAAGGTAAAGGAAGAAGTAAATGGTCCCTTTGGACAGGCACCACTGGCTTGCTCTTTGGCACCAAGGTTGTTGGCCAGGAGAGGGAGATGAGGAGAGAACATTTCAGGCATGAGGACAGCTAATGAAAGTGCCTAGAGTCAAAATGGAGTTACTTCTTCAAGTATTCTAAGTAATGATGTCAGTGTCATTGGATATACGTGGGTGGATGTAAGGTTTATACTTTACTGAAAAGTTATAGTGGGTGGGTGGGAGGGATAGATTATGAAAGGCTTTAAATTCAGGACAGAGGATTTTATATTTGATCCTGGAGGTTACAGATACTCACTAGAGTTGAGTGAGTGTGTGTGTGTGTGTGGGGGGGGGGGTGACATCGTCAGACCTTGCTTTAGGAAGATCACTTTGACAATTGGTTGTCAGGATGGTCTAGCATGGGGAAAGGCTTGTGGCAGGCAGACTACCCAGAAGGCTATTGCAATAGTCTTGGTATGAGGTGATGAAGGCCTGAACCAAGGTGGTGGCACTGCCAGAAGAAAGAATGGGCAGTGTACATGAGATGCTACAAAGAGAAAACTGGAAGGATACGGTATCTTGTACCTAATAGAGAAGCAGCTGCCCCTTCTTTCCTGTACTGCCCTGGACCACACATAAAACATCCTTATGTGACTCAGTTCCTCATCCCACTGATCCCTAGGAAAAAACAGTCTAGGGTCACAAGTTGTGAAGTTAGCAGTAGAATTCTTGAGAGAAGACAAGGAGCTAGTAGAGGGAGAAGCCATCTGCCTCTTTGTAGTTTTTCCATTAATGAAGCCACATAGATCTATTGCCTCAATTCCCATATAGTCTTCTTCCCCTTCCCCAACCCCAGCCCAAATTAGAATTCTGCAGTTGTATCACCGCATAAAGGGCCTTAACTGGGACTGAACTTACTTATGAAATAAATGGGCCTATCATCAATAAAATATATAGGGAACTAAATCAAATTTATAAGAATCCAAGTCATTCCCCAATTGAGAAATGGTCAAAGGATATGAACAGGCAGTTTTCTGATGAAGAAACCAAAGCTATCTATTCCCATATGAAAAAATGTTCTAAATCACTATTGATTAGAGAGATGCAAATTAAAACAACTCTGAGGTACCACCTGACACCTATCAGATTGGCTAAAATGACAAAAAAGGAAAATAATAAATGTTGGAGAAGCTGTGGGAAAATTGGAATACTAATTCATTGTTGTTGGAGCTGTGAACTGATCCAACCATTCTGGAGAGCAATTTGGAATTATGCCCAAAGGGCGATAAAGCTGGGCATACCCTTTGACCCAGCAATACCACTTTTGGGTCTTTTTCCCAAAGAGATCATGGAAAGGGGAAAAGGACTCACATGTTCAAAAATATTTATAGCTGCTCTTTATGTGGTGGCAAAGAATTGGAAGTTGAGGGAATGCCCATCAATTGGGGAATGGCTGGACAAGTTGTGGTATATGAATAAAATGAAAATACTATTGTACAGTAATAAATGATGAGCAAGAGGAGTTCAGAGAAACCTGGAGGGTCTTGTGTGAGCTGATGATGAGTGAGATGAGCAGAACCAGAAGAACACTGTACACAGTATCATCATCATTGAGTGTTGATCTACTGTGATGGACTATATTCTTCTCACCAATGCAATGGTACAGAAGATTTCCAGGGAACTCATGATGGAAGAGGATCTCCAAATCCAAGGGAAAAAAAAAAAAAGGACTGCGGAGTATAGATGCTGAATGAACCATACTATTTCTTTTGGTTTTGGTGCTGTTTTTTTCTATTCTGAGGTTTTTCATCAGTGCTCTGATTTTTTTCTCTTATAACATGACTAATACAGAAATAGGATTAATGTATTATGTGTATGTGTGTGTGTATATATATATATATATATATATATATATATATATATATATATATATATATATATATATATATATAACCTATATCAGCTTACCTGCTGTCTAAGGTAGGGGGGAGGGAGGGGAGGGAGAGAGAAAAATCTGAAATTGTAAAGCTTGTATAAACAAAAAATGAGAACTATCTTTACATGTAATGGAAAAAAATACTTTATTAATTAAAAAAGAAATAAATGGGCTTAGATATTGAGAGAAACAGCCTCAGATTTACTAGTTCAATATATTTGAGGAATAGACTGCCTGAAAATAACATTTTTGTTCTTTAACTTCTTTTCTGTGACATTCTGAAATGAGTCCTTCTACCTTCATAGTGTGTGATCATAGAAAGAACGATGGACTTGGAATAAGGCACTTGGGTCTGATTCCTGTACTCTCTACCATTAACTACCTGGGTAGCCTTAGGCAAGTTATTTAAACTTTCTGATTCTTGATTTTCCCTCCTATAAAATGGGGATGATACTAATTGTTATACCTACTTGACAGAGTTAAATAGGCAAATAGAAATGGTGGTGAGGTATTGGTAAATTGTAAAATGTACCAATCATAAAATGTTACATAGATGTGTAGAACTAGAACTGTAAGGGACCTCAGTAGGCAAGGAAATCTCTTTATTTCATAGTTGGGGAAACTGAGACCTAAGAAAGTGAAATGACTTATCCAAAGTGACCAGAAGGAGTATTTGAACCCAAGTCCTCTGATTACACAACTAGTCTACTTTTCATTGTACCACTGTGCAGAAAGCAGTTAGATGGTGCAGCAATAAGAGGACTGTGCCTGAACTCAGGAAGATCCGAGTTCAAATCTCATCTTAATCACTTAATAGCTGTGTGACTTTGGGCAAGTCACTTAAACTGCTCTCTGCTTCAGTTTCCTCATCTGTACAACTGGATGCTGATAGCAGCACCTATTTCCCAGAGTTCTTGTGAGGATCAAATGATATAATATCTGTATAGTGCTCAGCACAATCCCTGGCACATAATAGATGCTCAATAAATGCTTATTTCCCTTCCCCTACTCTACTGCTTCCCTAAGAGAATTGTCATTTTCTATTATCATTACAATTCTTTCTTGTAATTAATTTTCTAAAAATAGAGTAAATGAAAATATATTCTCTTTGTCAATAGGGACATTCATAATTCTTTTAAAAAATAACAAAAAGAAGTGACATTTCCTGATAGTACCTATTTTCAGAAAATCTCCATCTTAGTTAGTCACCAGTTTGAAAGCATTTATTAACCAATTACTATATACTAATAGCATGTCAGCTGAGATTTGAAGGAAGCTGGGAGTTAGATTTGATGAGTGTTATTACAGGCAGAACAATCTGTGAACAGCACAATCAGTGAACAGCTAGCAAAAATACTTCGAGTCAGGAGAAGGAGTCTCTTGAGTGAGGACAGGAAGGTGGTCAGTGTCATTGGATCCCAGTGTATGTAGAAAGGAGTAAAGCAAGAGGAGATGGGAAAGGTAGGAAGGGGTCAAGTTATGAAGAGCTTTAAAAGCCAGACAGTCTATTATTATATTTGTTCCTACAGATAGTAAGGCACCACATGAACTTACTGACGAGAGGGTGTGGAAAAGCAAAATAAAATGAAAGACTAATTTCCTTGGTGAATTCAAAACTAATGCCACAGGGATATGTTATTGCTTATGTTTTCTAGCTTGTAAGAACGTATATTGCACTAAAATTGAACTAATAGAAGATTCTGCCAAAAAAAAAAAAGTAATGCAAAAATATTCTTACAAACCTAATTAAATAACTAGGCACTGAAAGACTTCTGCTTTGGTTGTTCTAAGTTCAGATTTAGTTCATAACTAATTGGTTCTTACAAATCAATCAACACCCATTTCTTAAAGCACTGTACTAGGTGCTGGTGAAACAAAGAGAAAAAATGGGACAGACCTTTACCATACAGGATCATAGTTAAAGCTGTATGAAACCTTAGAAACTATCCAAGTCCAACCTTTTCATTTTAATTATAAAGAAACAGATGAAAAAAAGGTGAAGTGGAATATCTTTTAGGGATGAGGGACAGCCTGTGCAAAAACATGGAGATGGGAGATGGAGTGTACTATGTGAAGAATAGCAATAAGTCTGTTTAGCTCTAACACAAAGGGCATGCCACAAAATAGCTTAGAAAAGTAGATGAAAGCTAGGCTCCAAAGGACTTTAACTGTATTGTATATTTGGGAATCTTATATAGAAATGCTTCCAGATATGAAACATAAGTGGCTATGGCATAATATGTTATAAAATCATTTTTACTGAGGAACAATTCTTGAATATGGAGTTTGCAGAACTGGACTTTGGGTAACTTTTTTGATTCTTTGGGTTATCTTATTACAGTCTAAAAATTCTAATTTAATTTCTATTATGCCGTCTTCTAGAACTCTACCCTGTCATTTCACAATTGTGTAATATAGAATACACACTTAAAATTTACCCTACTGCCTTATTAATGTTTTCCAGGTGACCCCAGGTGCTACAAGGCTGTGCCAGTGGAGGCCAAGATCTGAAAGGTCCTATTAGTAGGTACATAACAGTTTGGCTTGATGGATAGAATACTGTTCTTAGAGTCATGAAGATTTGGGTGTGAATTCAGACTATGTAACTTTGGGCAGGTGGCTCTCTGAGCCTCAATTTACTCATCTGTACATCTACCTCAATGTATTGTTAGGAAGATAAAGTGAGATTTTACACAATATATATGTATATATACACAGATGTGTGTATGTGTGTATATATGCACATTCACACATATATGTATTATGTCCATGTATTATATTACAAGTTATATAATATACAATAAATTTATAGATGTATGTGTATATAGGCATATGTACACAGCACATATATGTATTGTATGTGTATGTATATGTGTGTATACATGAAATGCTTTGAAAATATTGAAATTTTATGCGCCTGTGAGGCATTATTATCCTCATCACCTCTCATCCATTGACCAGCCCAGCTAAATTCAGTGAGGTTTACCAGCAGAGACTAGAACACAATGTTGTAAAACTTTTAACCATAGTAACTCATCCAACCATCAATCTATTAAGGTGTGGATGAATTATAATCCACATTATTATATATAGAACTGACATCAAGGGACTGAAAGATCTTTGTAAATCCTAAGGAAATAATATAAAATCTGAAGAGAGAAATGATACTTGGTACTTTTAATACTTATTAAATCACATACATAAATGCTTGTGGATATAAAAATCAAATCAGTTAAAGGGGGTTTATTATAAAATCAATGCACTGTCTTGTGTGGGGTATAATCTGCTAAAAATCAGTAATTACTGAACATTATATTCACAGTATGGTCAACTAGGTGTTACGGTGGAATGAGTGCTGGACCTGGAATCATAAAGGCTTGAGCTCAAATCTGGCCTCAGACACTAGTTGTGTGACCATGAGAAAGTCACTTCACCTTGTTTGCCTCTATTTCCTCACCTGTAAAATGAGCTGGAGAAGGAGAGAGAAAACCACTTCAGTATCTTTGCCAAGAAGCCCCAAATGGGGTCACAAAGAGTTAAACATGACTGAAAGATGACTGAACAATAACGGATACAACATATTCACAGCATAGGATATAAAACATTAAATATAACTAGGGCAGGATGATCAGAACTTTATCCCAGAGCACCAAAAGTTAGAAGTTGCTTTCAGCACTTGCAGTCCTTCAGTGGCATAGGAAATTTTAACTTTGTATTTATTTAGCAAAAAGTAGTTTTAAAAGAGTTCCAGAAGCTTCCTTCCCCTGGTGCAACCCCTCGAAGTGAGTCCCTTTCACTCTCCTTCTGTCATGGCAGCCTCCCCAGAAGTGGCATTATGATTTCCCAGGGTCCCTTTCCCCCAGACATAAAAGTTACTAACAATAACACTTTCAAAAACTTTAATCTTATGTAGGGTGTTCCAAAAGTCTTAGTCTCTTGCCCACTTAGACTTTTGGGGTTCCCTTATATTTCTTTAAAATAGTTAAAGAATCCCATCTCACTTCTGGGCATACTTACAACACATAGTGAAATGGATTTTTTCCTAAAACACTTGAATTGGCACACTGACAACAAATATACAACACCAAATACCTCCCTGTCATGTTATTTGGCTCTACATTATTAGTGAAGTTTCATTCACTGGGGGATAAATAGTAGACCTGGGATTTCATTGTATTCTCAGTCAGGAAATTCTTCCCTATCAATGCAGGTTGACACCTTTTCTGCAGTTTAGAGGATCAGAAGATTTCCTAGAGTACTGAGAGGTTAAATGACTTGCCTAGAGTCACACAGTCAG
Organism: Dromiciops gliroides; assembly: GCF_019393635.1. Lineage (NCBI taxonomy): Eukaryota > Metazoa > Chordata > Mammalia > Microbiotheria > Microbiotheriidae > Dromiciops > Dromiciops gliroides. The sequence goes on along the minus strand of NC_057865.1, from coordinate 79,407,522 downwards.
CAGGGTAAGGCTTAGAGGCCATCTCTCAACCTCTCATGTCATTCTCTTTCCATTTCAGTATCGTATTAGAAATAATTATACTTAAAGGGGAAAGAAGACATAAAAGAAGCTATTGTGAAAAATTAAGGAAATCATACGTTTTTGATACGTTCATTTTAAACTAGTTTTTATTTTCAAAGCTGTTAAAGACTTAGCCTTGAATGTTGATTTTTCCTGTGTGTGTGTATGTGTATGTGTGTGTGTGTGTGTGTGTGTTTCTTATATATGTAAGACAGAACAATAGAGTAGGAATTCAATAAATGCCTACTGCTATTCCTTCTCAGTCACAAAATTTATTTCCCCTAGCCTTTATACTTGGGTTTCATTTGTAAAAAATATAATTTAAAAACCGGTAAATGACTTTTCAGCTTGTATGTACAACAACATTATCCCTGTATATTTCTAAATACTTAAATCAAACTTTCTTTAGGTATTTATTTTAGATGATGAAGTTTTCTTTCTTTTTTCTGTTTTAAAGATTAAAGTCCTTGGGAAATACAGCCATAGATATGTCTAATCCTATCATGTGATAGTTTATATCTTCTACTAAAGTAATTAGGTATTTTACGTTCAATTAAATACACATAGGTAGACATATCATAACTAAATATGGAAAGGTGGACAATTTCTGAAGTGGGAAAGAACAATTACCAAATTTACAATCTGTTCTTCAGTTTCAATATAATTCTAAAGACAAAGTTTATATTTAAATTATATTTTTTGCCTTCACTACAGGTTTTCAACAGGGAATCATTTATTGACCACTGCTTACTGATATGAAATGCAAGGCTTTTGAAATCCAAACATTTTCATATATGGTATATGATGCATATAGTGACATGTTTGGTGTATAATCAAGGCTCACACTGTTAGCTAAAGAAACAAATAATTAGCTAATTAGTTGGAATTGCAAACACCACTGTTCGATTCTTTGCCAATGATTCTCTTCCTCTTCCTCTATTATCCTTACACCCAATGAATCCTAGGTGACTCTAGGAGACTCCATATCTCTGTCTTTTCTAATGATTTCCATGTGTTTTTTCTCACCACCACATCCCTAAATGCAAAATTACTGTTCTCCTTGCTGTGCTACTTCCAAACTCTTCAATCATCTTCATGCCATCTAACAGCAATGTCTCATGATCATCATTGCTCTCTCACAATTTTGTTCACTAACTTGTCACTTGGCTCACTTTTTCTCCCCAGGTCTTCCCTTGTATTTAAATTTGGCTTCTAGATATGCAATGATGATTCTTTTATGGAAAAAAAAAAACACTTCCCTTAGAATCCTTTATACCAGTAAGGCAGTATCTTATGAGCACTGGAGTTTTGAATCTCAGAGAGTTATGCTGATTGGGTATCTGCACTAACTTCTGCATTAATATGATGAGACCTGGGGAGCAGGAGGGGGTCATAAAGTTTTCTTATTTGGAAATGTAGCAGGTCAAATCTTCTCTGATGGTTCAGTATGGGATTGGGCCCATGAGCCGCCCCTGCACTTCATGGCTGGGTGAGGCAGGGAAACCCAGAAAGAATGAACAAGGGAGGAAGGAGGGAAGTAAAGAAGAAGGAAGAAAATGAATTAAAGGAAGTAAGGAAGAGAAAGAAAAAAGGGAAGGAAGGGAAGGAAAGGAATGAAGAAAAGGGAAGGAATAAAGGAAAAGAAGGAAAGAAAGAAGAAAAGATGGATGGTGGAACAAAAGTCACAAACCTTAAAGCATTATACAAATTGTTTTCACAATTCTTGTTAGTTGTAACATGCTGCCTGCCCAATTTTTTTCATTGCTTCAACCTTTATGATACTATTCTACACTCTACTTGTTGTTCAATGTAATGGTTGGTGGATAGAGAATCACAAAATATCAGAATTAGAAGGAACCACAGAAATAATCACGACTTCTCCTTCCATGAACAAGAATCTCTTCTAAAATATAGCTGTCCCCCTGAAGGTTAGGAGTACACACAGGATAGTGTATTTCACCCTATTCTAGTGTTCTTACTGGGAGATGAAGGATACAGCATCTCTTCTGCAACTAAAGGAAGTTGTCAGCCTCCAGAAATAACAAGGTCTTTGGCAAAACTTTATTTATTACAAAAAATACCCAACAACCTCAGAATTGTTTTTTACAGTCAAGAAAAGTTAGACACTGTTCTTGGCAGAACAGAATGTGTTACTGACTAAGGTCATAAAGGTGCAGATTATCTTTATCTTTAATGCTAGAATTTAGCTATACATGTAAATGATTTGAAGTTAGAATAATTAAAAAAACTATTCCAATAAAAATTCCAAAATTTATAGGAAAAACAAAACAAAATCTTTGAATATTATGAATAAGGAAGAGATGGAGTAATGAAGTTAAATAAATAATTGTTAGAGAAAGCAGCCTGTTGTGGTGAAAAGCAAAGTGGACTAGGAGTTAAGTAAGACATGGGTTCAAATTCTACTTCTGATGTTATGACTTAAGAAAAATCCCTAAATTTCTTAGAGTCTAGGATTTTCATTCATAAAACTGAGATCATACAATCTATAGTGATGACCTCAAAGGACTGACGTGAGGATCTAATTGGAATGATGTACATTAAAACATGCTATAATCATTTAAATAGTACATTGTTAGCTATTATTGAATACATTTATTAAATTAAAATGGTAAGTGATTTTTAAATTATCTTTTTGTTTTTTTTTTTGTTTTTTTTTTTGTTTTTTTTTTGTTTTTTTTGTTTTTGGTGAGGCAGTTGGGGTTAAGTGACTTGCCCAGGGTCACACAGCTAGTAAGTGTTAAGTGTCGGAGGCCGGATTTGAACTCAGGTACTCCTGAATCCAGGGCTGGTGCCTTATCCACTGCGCCATCTAGCTGCCCCTAAATTATCTTTTAGTGTGACATAGCCATTTACATTTTTGTTGCCTTACTTTCCCCAGGTATAAAATAAGGAGATTGTATTTGATGGCCTCTAAAGTCCCTAATCTATGATCCAATGGAAGATAATATCATAATGTTTCTGAAAACATTACTAAAAATAAAACCATTCATGAGCATATCTTTTCCCATAGTGGATGGTGTTGGATGTGAAGTGATGAATTCAGGTCTTGAATATAGCCTCAGATACCTATGAGTTGTTGGAATCCTGTACAAGTCTTAAACTCTCTGTTGGCCAATTTTTTTATCTGTAAAATGGGCCTATTAATAGCACCTACCTCTCCTCAAATGATTTTTGACAAGTGCTTCACAGTCCTTTAAACCTCTAAATATTTGCTAACTCCCATTATTGAGAACCAACTGAAAGTTTTAATTCACCACTCACAAGGAATGAAAGTTGATCTATAACAAAATCAGTGTTGGGGATTGGGAATCTTGAACACATGAAGGCTGCCTACTGTTACCATCTTTTGGAATACTTACCCATCATGAATATTTCTCTGTTCCATGGGGTTGTGTCCTAGTTCTTTCTCCTCCTAGGGCGTCATTGTTCCGAGGTAAGAATTTTCCAAAGATTTCTCTCTACCCTTTCCCCCATTTCCCCAATCACTGAATTTAACTCAAATTTTAATTTGAAGACATTTTTCAAGCTACTTTCACTGGGTACAATTTGTGGTGCTTCTCCTGGAGGAGAGTACCTAATTATAGCTGTGGTATAATATGATTATGAACAGTAGAAATTTTAGGGTAAATATTTTTCTATGATTTTTTATGTAATACCTGGGGTAAAGAAATTTTCAATAATAATAATTTAGTTCAGCAACTACTATTAAAGATTTGCCTGAGGTATTGAGAGGTTAAGAGACTTACCCAGGGTCACATAGGCAGTATATTTAATTGGCAGGGCTTGAAGCTAGGTCATCCTAACTCTGAAGCTAGCCATTTACTTAGTATGTCAAGCTGCCTCAAAATAGAACATTTCTGAGGGTAACTTAATTATGGGTTCATTCATTCATTCAGCAACTATCATGTGCTTGCTAAATACAAAGAAATTTACAATGGAAACTTTCATAATAAGTCTTTGGGTTAAACAATAATACATTATTCATCCAATTTATGAACCCCTTGGAAAAATGCTGTTTGTTAAGTTTCCAGTTAACACATCAACATGACACAATAGTTATTTATTTTGATGTTTTCTTCCAACTGACTTTAAATTCAATATCTATGTGGAATGATTCTGATGAAAAAGATACTCAAACTATGGCAAAATGGAAAATGAGCTGGACTTGGGAGTTAGGAAAGATGGATTCAAATACTGCCTCCAAACACTTAGTAGTTTTATGACCCTAGGCAAGTAATTTAAGTGCTCTCAGGGTGTTTTCTCATCTGTAACATAGGGATAATAATAGCACCTATCTCTCAAAGCTGTTGTGATGATCAAAGGAGATAACATATATTAAGCATTTTACAAATCTTAAAGCAATAATTATTATTATGAATGTCATTATTAATAACAACTCACATTTATTTAGTGCCTTTCTTTTCTTCAAACAATCTTAAGAGATACACATTACAAGTATTATTATCACACATTTTTAGATGAGGAAATAGGCATAGAGTTCTTAACAGACTTGCCCAGAATCTCACAGCCATGAAATCTCAAAACCAGAATTAAAAGGTTACCTTGTCTTTTACAAAAGCTTGAAATGTAATTATCATCAGTATCAAGTTCTGTAGCTCATGGTTTAAAGGGAAAATATATTTGTTTATCTTTTTAAAAATGTCATTTGTTTTAAACATAATTTTCTTTTTAAATTTTGAGTTCCAAATTTTCTCCTTCCCTCCCACTACTCCACTACCCACTGAGAGGGCAAACAATATGATGTCAATTAAATATGTGAAATTATGCAAATAAAATTTCTATATATTAACCATATTGTGAAGAAAAAAAGAAAGAAAACCATATTTTAATTTGCATTCATTACTATCCCTGGCTTTTTTTCTTCATTTGAAGCATATTGAATTCTGCTCCAATTGTGTCTTTTGTTAATAATATATTGTTGGATTCTAATTTCTAATCCATTCTGCTATCTGCTTTCATTTTAGTGGGTGAGTCCATCCCATTCACATTCACAGTTATAATTATTAACTGTGAATTTCCCTCTCTCCCATATGTTTTCTGTTTCTTCTTCTTTCTTTTTTTATCCTGTACCTACTCAAAAGTCTATTTTTTTCTTCTATTACCTTCCTTAATCCACCCCCCTTTTATCATTACCCCTTTCTTTCCTATTTCCCTATTAGGTAAGATAGGCTTCTATACACAAATGAATGAGTGTGTGTGTGTATACACACACACACACACACACACACACACTATATATATATATATATATATATATATATACACACATACATATAGTCTCTCCTCTTTGAACCAATTTCAATGAGACTGATGTTCAAGCACTAATAACTTCTCTATTTCCCCTCCACTGTAAATATTCTTTCTTGCATGCCTCTTTTATAAGAGAAAAAATTCCCCACTCTTCCTTTCCCTTCCCTCTTCTTCTAGTGCATCCCTTCTTTTCACTCCTTAACATTTTTTAGAGATCATCACAACATAATTGACTTACACCCATGCCCTCTGTCTATGTAGATTCCTTCTAACTGTTCTAATAATGTTAAAGTTCTTGGAAGTTACTTGTATTATCATCCCATGTAGGAATGTAAACAGTGTAATTGTATTGAGTCCCTTACGATTACTCTTTCATGTTTATCTTTTTTATGCTTCTCTTGAATCTTGTGTTTGAATATCAAGTTTTCTATTCAACTCTGGTCTTTTCAACAGGAATGCTTGAAACTCCTCTATTTCATTAAATATTCATTTTTCCCTGAAGGATTATACTGTTTTGCTGGGTAGGTTAATTGATTGTAATCCTAACTCCCTTGACTTTTGGAATATTCCATAATATCTCTTCTTTGAAGCTACTAAATCTTTTTTTTTTTTTTTTTTTTGGTGAGGCAATTGGGGTTAAGTGACTTGCCCAGGGTCACATAGCTAGTAAGTGTTAAGTGTCTGAGGCCAGCTTTGAACTCAGGTCCTCCTGAATCCAGGGCCAGTGCTCTATCCACTGTGCCACCTAGCTGCCCTGAAGCTGCTAATCTTGTGTGATCATGACAGTGGCTCTGTAATATTTGAATTTCTTCTCTCTGCTTGCAATATTTTGTCCTTGACCTGGGAACTATGGAATTTAGCCATAATATTCCTGGGCATTTTCATTTTGGGATCTCTTTCAGGAGATAATTGATAAATTTTTTTTTCATTATCTGGATCTAGATGTCAAGGTAGTTTTCCGTTATAATTTCTTGAAATATAATGTATAGGCTCTTTTTTTTTAACATTGGCTTTCAGGTAGTCCAATAATGTTTAAATTATCTCTCCTAAATCTATTTTCCAGGTTATTAATTCTTGCAATGATCATTTTTCTCATTTTCTTATCTTTTATATCCTTTTGACTTTGTTTCATTGTTTCTTGAAGTCTCAAGTAGTCATAGCTTCTACCTGTCCATTTCTAATAATGCATTTTTTTCAATGATCTTTTGCACTTTTTTCTATTTGGCCAATTCTACTTTTTAAAGAATTCTTTTATTCAGTATTTTTGTGCCTCTTACCAAGCTGTTAATTATCTTTTTATAATTTTCTTGCACTACTCCAATTGGCTCTCCACTTTTTTCTCCTACCCTTATCTCTTCCTTCAAATCTTCCAGAAATTCTTGTTGGGTTTACATCCAATTAAGATTTTCTTTGAGACCTTGTGTGTAGATATTTTTACATTATTGTCTTCTGAATTTGTATTTTAGTCTACCCTGCCACCATAGTAGTTTTTTTTGTGATTAAGTTCTTTTTTGTTGTTGTTGTTTACTCACTTTTAAGCCTGTTTTTTTTGGCTTTGAACTTTATGTTAAAGTTAAGCTCTATTCACCTGTGGGGGTGGGTGGGAATGAGAGTAAGGCCTTATCCCAAGCTTTAGGATTTTTGTGTTGCTATTTTCAGAGCTAGTTCTGGGGGTCTGCTACAAGTTTCAGTGCTTCTTAAGTTGTGGTATCCAGGGAGAGATATGGTCACTCCCCTCTTAATCTGAGCTCTGTTCTTTACCCAAGAAGGGCCCATGTGCTAGTGCTCCTCTTAGCCTTGAAACTGTGACCAACTCCCCTGCTCTCTTGTAGTCACAAGCAGTAGTGCTCCTTTCTGCCAGTCCCTGCTCCCTTGTGACTGACCATCAGCACTCTTTTCTGCCCTGGAACCCTGACTCAGAACTGCAGTCCAGAACTGCATATGGGCAAGAGTTGCCAATTAGCACCAGGTGCACCTATTACTAGCAAAGGGGCCCTACAGTCTCTTTTTGACTAGTTGTCCAACCCCTTTTCTGTCTCTGAGAGCTCCTGAGCTACTGCTGCTACAGCTATCTTTAAGGCCAGCTGATGGTGCTGCAGGCTGTGTGCACCTGACCAGCCTCTATCCTGGTGTCACAGACCTTTCCAACATCCTAAGTTTCCTTAGGTTTGAAAATTGTCTCATCCTGATCTCTTGTTGGCTCTGCTGCTTCAAAATTGATTTGCGTGTTATTTTAAAGTCTTGGGAAGGGAATATTGAAAAAGTTCACCTGGGGTGCTGCCATCATCTTGCCTCAACCTCTCCAATTATGCTATGAAAAGTTGCTTTGTTTTGAAATCAAATTATGACCATACTATGGCTTGGTTTTCTTTTCTCCTCACAAATCTCTTCTCTGGGTATTAAAGAATCAGTGTTACAAAACATTTTATAGGCACATTCGAATGATTTAAAGTCTTATTTTTAAATTTATTTTATCATTCTACCTCCTTTTTTTTATTCCTTATGTGAGGTTCTAGTCTCCACTAATGCTTAACCAGCCATTAGTTTTTATTAGTAGAACTAAAATGAATGACACTAATGTGAACAGCATAAAACATTGACCTACTTTTATTAGATAAAGGAGAGTAGGCCACATAGGGTCGGTTAGGTTTTCTAATTTACTTTGTCTGTTAAAACAGTTATATTTTTCTTAACATGTTCTAGAAATATTATTGGAGCTTAGCTTTTTTGAGGGAAGCAATGCACAAATACCCATGATATTCTTATTAACTTGCTGTTCAAAAGAATCAAAATTCTTATTTTATAAATGTGACAATAGGGATAGGGGTGAGGATGAAAACTGGGTGAAGAAGGGAAGAAGGAATGGAATCATCTGAATTAAAAATGCCTTCCTTGTGTTAAACTGCTTTCCTTTATATTTTCAAGTGACGTGTATTGATTAGGGCTGAGGTGAGAGGTTAATCATCAATTATTTTAGTATTAAACCATTTTCAGTATTCTTATTATTTTTCCTAATTAGTCTAAAATGTAAATGGAGTTCTATGATCAAATCTCAATTAACTTGGATTATAACAAGTATTTTCTCTGCTTGCATATATATATATATATATATATATATATAAAATATCATTTATGTTTCCTCTATCTATCCGTTGGAGGGAGGGAGGGACAGGGAGAGAGAGTCAGAGCCAGAGAGAGACAGAGACAAAGAGACAAAGAAAGACAGAGAGACAGAGACAGACTTTTCAAATGTCATTACTCTAAAATCCTGTCTAGTTTCCCAGTTATAGAATGGAAAGAACAACCACAACAATTGAAAAAAATAATGGTGCAAAATTACAAAGAACAAACTTGACCCCAAAGAACATACATGAAAAGATACTTCCCCTAACTCTTTTGGAGAGGTCCATAGCTGTGCAACATTGAAAACGTATTGATTTGTTTGGCTAAATTAGTTTTCTCTTCAACTTAAAAAAAACATCTTAGCTTTCAGAGATTGCTGAAGACAGAGAAGGGATCCCTGGAGGGAAATCTAGGCAATGGAAAAAACAAAAGATCAATAAAATCTATTAAAAAGAATAAAAGAGAACTGTTTTCCACAGGTACCTTTGAGCATCTCAGCCCTCTAAAATCCTGCCTAAATTCCCAGTTATAAGCAGAAATAGTCTGGAGCTAAATACGGTACCTCCCACATCTCCTTTCTGGCCCTCTCTGCCCTCCTATTCTCAGTTTTCCCTTCTCCTCCCTCTATATTTTTCCCTTCCTTTCATATAACATGCTATTGTCTTGCGCTCAGCTAGCTGTCAACTAGTGTTCCATAAGGTATTTGTTATGAGGATCCAGTGAGATAATGTGCTTTGTAAAGCTTAAAATTCTCTCTCTCTCTCATAAGTATATGTATATATATATATATGTATACACACACACAAACATACACATATATGTGCCATATATTGTTAATAATATTAGTAATGACGTTTTAGTTGGTATAGAGCTTAAGGACATATTTGTATCTTAATAAAACACTTCTGAAGATATAAATGTTTCATATTGAAAAATGTAAAAGGCATAGTACTTTGAATTTGAAGGTTTTCACTTCTTCATCAGGACAGCTCTATTTAATGTCCTTACCTATAAAAATGGATATTTGAGGAAAAGTGTCTAGTCTTAGGCTTTAGATTCATGTCTTCATTAATAGGAAGAACTCAGAAGTAATTGCTCCTAATCAAAGCCAAAATTGTTTGTTATAGAGTATGAGGTTTTTTCCCTTTCCTGGGTTTCTTCCCAGCATCCTTCCAATAAGATCATCACAGTCTACAGTACACCAAACCTAACCCCAGTTTCTTCTTTTTCCTCATCTTAAACACTAACTTTATTGATGCATTTGAACATTTCTTTTTTATTTTTGTGGGAGTGGGGGAGGTGAGAAGGGAGGTTGGGATTTAAAAAAAGGAGTATATATGGTTGTCTTTTAACTATGTACACGATGTATTTCTATGTTTTTTTTTATTTTCATCTTCCTTTGAATTTGTCTAATGCTTTGATAGCTCTCTGGAATATTTTTGTGATTCTTTAGTAACTTCAGTCCTTACACTTTTTATTATTTCCTTGCATTTTTTTCTGTCACTTCATCTCTTTTGATCCAGTTCCATCCCATCCTTTTTCTCTTGTCTCTACTTCCCTCCTAGCCCTCACAACCTTTCTAAATAAGGAAAATAAATCTTATTGTTTAGACAGAGGTACTCAAAAAGGTTTCACAGTCTGATTGTATGATACCCAGGTGAAGCCTCTTGCTTCATCACCGCATTTCTCCCATCAGCCTTGAATAAAAAGAATGACCCATTGGGTGTGAATCTCAGAATCAACAAGCAAATATGAGCCAATGGCCCTTGGCCAGGCTTAATTCAAGTTTTCTAGACAACCACTGGTAATGGTGCCTTGGGTCATAAGAATGACAGCTAATCAGTCTTATAACAGCTGTCAATCTTCCTTGACTAGTTGACCTCATTTCTATGTGACTGTTGGATTTGACTCTAATGATGAAGAGGTGATTACTAAGAGATGGAGCCCTTTCTGCTATAGCCATTGTAGCATTTAAGCTTTTCTTGCACATAAAGTCTTTCTCTTATCACAAAGAAAGCATTGAGATTGGTCTGGTCATGCTGAAGAGTAGCTGCCTATGTGGTATCATTTCAACCTGGAGGGGTCCCTGACAAAAAGTAAAATAATTTTTTTAAAAAAGTACCACATCTCAGGGGCAGTTAGGTGGCACAGTGGATAGAGCACTAGCCCTGGAGTCAGGAGGACCTGAGTTCAAATTCGGACTTAGACACTTAACACTTACTAGCTGTGTGACCCTGGGCAAGTCACTTAACCCCAATTACTTCACCACACACACACAAAAAAAAGTTCCACATCTCTCAAATATTTAAAACCTTTTTTTTATTACAGAAGAGGTAAACAATGCAAACATCCCATATGATAGATAACATCGACAAATTTACAGTATAAAATTAACAGCACATAGACATAACCCTCCCTTTAAAGAATAAACAAAAATCATGTAGGTAGGGCAAAGATGAGTATTATCCCCACTTTACAGATTAGGAAACTGAGTCTCAGAGAAATTAAATCTTTACGAAGGTTCATATATATACTTATGACTGATGATGTATTTTGCCAATGCTGAAAGGAAGGCTTGGTGTTATTAATGTTTAAATTTAGGTTCATAGTATGTCATTCAAAATATTCATGGCTGATATAATATTCTTTCTCTTATAAATATGTACTTGTTAAGTACTACCCTAGATAGTTGTTTTTCTCAAGAATTTGACAGCTGCTTAAGGGAAGGGATATTGTGTAGTGCTGGGAACCTCACAACATTTAAATACTAATTGCTAACATTTCTATAGGACCTACTATGTGCCTAGCTTTATGTAAATTGTTTTACAAATATGATCTCACTTGATCCTTATGACTAATTCTGAGAGGTGGGTGTTATTTTTGTCTTCATTTTACAGTTAAGGAAACTTAGGTAAACAGAAGTTAAGTGAGTTGTGCAAAGTTATATAAGCAGTAAGTGTCTCAGATCCACTTTGAACTCAGGTTTTCCTGAATCCAGATCTAGCACTCTATCCAATATGACAATTAGCCTCACTTAGGGAAAAGGCTTGAACATAATATGTATTTATCAAGTGTTGAATGACTGTATTCCACAAATATTTATTGAATGCTGGTGAATAGAGAGTGCTCTCCTGAGTGCTGCATGGACAAATGAATGATTAAGTGAATGAATGAATCTTTCCCTGACAGCATATTTCCAGGAGGGGAAGGTGGAGGGGAGGAAATAAAAGGGCACAAAGTCCCAAAGACAGATCTTTTCCCCATCTCTTGAATGGCCAGCCATGTAAAATACTAAGCAAAATAGTGGAGAATCCAAACAGGAAGAGGTGCTTAGATGATCTCTCAAGTACTTTCTAGTTTTGCCTAAGATGAATCCCTAATTCCATACTCTAAAGCCTGGCAAAAAGCTGTGAAAACAACACATTTTTACATACATGTGCATATATGTATGAATGCAACAGTGAGACTAGGAAGGGACTTTAAGGGTCACCTTACTCAATCCCTCCTTTTAAAAATGAAGTAACTAAGTCCCAATGAGGGCAATCAGTTTGTTAAGGGTCATACAACTAGTAAGTAATGAAGTCCTATAACTCTAAGTTCGTTGTTCCATATTCAGCATTCCTTCTGCTGCATCCTATTTGTTAGGCAGTCTAGCCTGTCCGTTAATGTCTTGTCAACTCTGCACTTCAAAGAGTCAATCAACATTTATTAAGTGCTAACTGTTTATCAGACCATGTGCTAAGAGCTGGGGAATCATCATCATCATACTACCCACCATGTTTATTTTCACTCTCAGATTTGCAAAGCTTCTGGGGTCAACATTCACCCTTTTGGTGATTCCTGTTGCTACCAAGGATTTAGAATGTAAAGGTATGCATAAACAGAAGCCACTGGAATCTCAGGTCTGCTGATCATCCCTGTGTATTAAATATAAATCACAAGTAAAGCAGTAATCACTAACTGAGGTGAGTACTTGGGGGGAGGCATGCAGGAATAATTGTTGAGGGTCCTTAGAGGGCATGGAACCAGATGGGGTGGGCCAGCTAACGTGTTTTGAAAGGGGGTGAATCTGGAGCAAGACTCAAAGAAGGGGAGGAAAAAAATAGAAAGAAAATCATGAAACAGCAATTACTCTTCATGTGTTCCTGATGCACCCAAGATTTATTTTAAGGAAAAGGGATCAGCTCTCTGCCAGCAGATGTTGTGAGCCTGATTGCGAATGACTTTGCATGTTACAGATGCTAAATGGAGGCCAACTTATTTTCCTATTTAGATCCAATGTCTAGTGGTTTATTGATCAGCTCCGTGGGGTACTCATTTGGTCTTCTCACCCACAGACCCTGCAGCACATAAATCAAGCAGGGTTTATAAATAACAAAAGATTGCTTTGATCAGGATCAGCTGATAAATTACTCTCTGCCCAGAGATAAAGAAAGATGGTTTTAGTCATGTAAAAATTGTAAATATGTCTTTCTCCTGTCTCTTTTGTTGTTCTCCTGCCAAATACATCTTCATAAAAAAAGGAAAGAATAGAAAGGGCCTGTCTATTTTCCTTGCCACCCACCCAGACTTTTTGCGGGGTTTGGCCCCCATTCATCTAATTTGGGTTTGTGCTTGGGCATGCCAGCAAGCAGAACTAACGGGGAGGGTCTTGTGTCCCTGATCTCTGGGCTTTCTTTCATCATTTCTCAGGCTATCCTTAATGCTTTCATTTCAGGCTCTCTCTTTGAAGCAGGCTCTCAAACTATGGAATAATCTTGTGATGCTCAGTGGGGAGGGAATGCCACACCCCATCCTCCCCAGCCACTTCATCTTGACTACAACTTTCAAAGGGAAAGGCATCTCAGAGAGAAACAAGGAAACGAATTGGCCCGGGTGCTTTTTGTCCCCCAGCCTTGATGCTGAGGAGGCGGGGCCTAGAGATCCACGTGCCCCAGCTGACCCTTTACCTCTATCAGATGATTACCTCGGCAGCTCAGCTGTGTTATTGAGACATTTCAGCGTGAAATTTGTTTTTCCTCACTGAACTTTAAGCGGAATTTCAAGTGCCAAGTCTCCAAAGCCAAGTGGGGCTATTAAGAGATAATTACTAATTATGCTAATTTGAGAAGTCGCTGCTATTTCTTTCCCTGGTCATTTTCCTCCTTGCCTCTCCTGAGAGAACATTTAGTGTTAACCTTTCCCTCCTAAGTGTTTGGTGGAGGACACTATGCCCTAAACCTCGGCCATACTTTACAGTTAATCAAGAAATGGGTCTGAATTTTAAAAATCTTTTAGAGAAGCTTGTGCCCCCCCCCCCTCCCCGCCAAAATGACTGGCTTATGTTAATGTTTATTTATGATATGCTATTTTTTCTTCCTTTCCAAATATCCTGTCGTAAATTAACTGCCTTTTGAGTATATTGTCTCTGTGCTTTTGTGCTTCTTGCTCTTGTCTTTGTACATGAATAAGAGTAGCCAATAATAATTTTGGATCTAAGTAATAAAATACAATCTTGAGCATGTATCCACAGGATAGATGGTATTATTTTAGGTCCTCCTTCAGAATTTTCTTAGTTTTGAAATTGTATCAGTCCTGTTCTCAAGAAGTTTACAATTTACCTAAGAAATAAGATTAGACTACAAAGAAAATCAAGATCTTTTAAAAAGCAGATTTTACAGTGTTACATGAAATTAACATATAATGACACCTGAGTTTTTTGGTTGGGTCAATGAAAATTGGATAACTGAAAAAAAGTATTTTGATAGCTACTTTAAAATAAAATTCCAACGATAAATCATATGAAACGAACATTGCCTGGGGGCATGAGTGAGTGATATAGATACTATTTTACATTTATAATTCTCAGTCAGGAGATCTGGGGGCTTTGATTTCCAATTGTCTTCAAATTAATGTCTGATCTATTTCTCTTGAAAAACAAGCTTTATCAATGCAGCTGTAAAGAATAATGATTTCGTGAGGGTTTAAAGAAAATTGACCAGGTAATAGTGGTTAAAGTACAGTCAACTGTTTGAATGGAAATTAGTGTGTAAAATCAAATTATTTTAACCTTAAGATACTAAACATAAAAAAGGGACACCAAATCTGTATTTAATCTTTTATTTTCCTTCTCAAACCAATTTTGGTGTATTTTTAAAAACTGGACCTATGGTAAGGTCTTTCGAATTCAATCTTTTTAAAAATGTAAATGTGTGTTATTTTTTAGTATTCATAACAATAGATATGTCCATTCCACCTGGAAATTATTCATTGAAAGTGATTAATCTCAACAGCCCACTTGTCTACATGAAAAAAAATTGTTTTTATTTTCCAATAAATGGCTATTTGATTTTGTATTATACATCTTAATATTTCCTTGTCCCTCTCACCTTTTCCCATGAAGTTTAGGTTGAAAGAGGTCTCAGGAAAATCTAGTATGCTACTATTATTCTTTTATGTTTAATGCTTATTAAATTACAATGGGATATAATGAGGATTTTTATAATTTAATAAAAGTATTGCGTTATAAGCTCCTCTTCTATGGGCTTGCTGAAAGTATATTTGCAATAGCTGCAGTAGCAAATAGGATGTATTTTACCCTCATCCTGTTTTTTAAAATTTCTGCTAAAGTCTATATTTTAAAAACTTTTCATTTGACATCATATACTTGGTATAGTGAAATCTATTAAAAACATTGTTTTTAAATTTTTATGGTTTGTTTCCTGGAAATTGTGAATAATAAGCTTTTGTTATGGGGAAATAGGGTAGGGGGTTTGGGATAGGGGTTGGGGTCCTTAGGAATTCCTCTTTAAAGAATTATACTCTCTTGCACACAAAACCAATTAGAATAAAATAATAGTTTATTTAGAGGCTAGGGAAAGGAAACCAAGAGAGAAATCCTTAGACTTATTCTCATGGGGAGAAGGCATATCACAGAGGCGTGGTTCTGAGATACCTAACTCCAGGAGCAGGAGACAGGCAAATACTTTTATAGAGGACTGATGGGGGTGATCATCTGACTGTGGAAAATTCCCTTATCTGGGGAGGACCATCCCCCACTGGTGGTAGCTGGGGGAGTTGGGTGAGGGATGGCTGAACATTTCTCAAGCCATCTCTCTCCTCCTCCCACCACAAAGGCAGCAGCCACACCTAATCTTATGTCTCCAGGGGTGGGGGAGACTGGAATGAAGGGTGGTGGTCTTGTTGCTAGCTCAGTCCCCATCTGGTGCCACTTATTTCTTTAGGTGTATCTGTCCTTTGGTTTAGTTTCTCAAGGAGAAGGTTCTTTGATGTACCCCAGAAAACTTCTGGGGTGCTAGGCCCATAACATTTTGACTGTGATAATGCTCTAATTCCAGAATAGTTTACCTGCTGAATTCTCAAGGACATTTGCGTATTTGCAGTATGGAAACGATGTCTGCTAGCTTATGAAGCTACTGGTGTATAATTATGGCCAAATAATTGTATCATTCAAGGTATTCTGTAGGTGTTAACTTCATTTATTTATTTATTTTTAGCCTTTGCCAATATTTTGCAGTTTCTAAAGAGTTGTTCCTGATGTCATATTGAGAAACACCAACAAGTAGAAAGACCTAAATTTCTGTCCTCCCTTTGACATTTATAAACTGTGTGACTATTCCAAGTAACTTAACCTACCTGAACTGCATTTTCCTAATTGGCAAAATGAGAATTTTACATCATAGGGTTGTTCACACTACAACCTAGAATCATAGACCTCAAAAATTTAGTACCACTCACATGGGACCAAGAATCCCCTCTAAACCCTCTATGACAAGAGGTCATCAAGCTTTTGTTTGAAGACTTCTAATGATGAGAAACACACCAGTTCCTGAAATTCCCCATTCCACTTTAGAATAGCTCTCACTGTTGTGTTGGCTTATTTTATTTGTTTTGTTCAGTTTTGTTCTCCTTGCATCTGCCTCTTTTCAAGTTAGACCCAATGTCCTTAGCTGTGCTCCCTGGGGTCATGTCAAATGACCCTGTTTTCTATTCCTGGGACAACCCTTTAGATATGTCAAGGCTACTGTAATCCCCTTACTCCAAATTTATACAACCTCACTTCCTTTCATGCTTATATGGCATAATCTTGAAGCCTTTAATTTCTTGGTCATTTTCCTCTAGATGCTCTTCAGTTTGTACACGATCTTTTTAAAGTGTGGCATCAAGAACAGATGAGAAATGATGAAAAGTAATGTTCTTTGGGGACCTCAAAGGTCTGTATCAATGTCATTATAGATACATTTAGAGAATGGGGCAGGTTTTCTTTTTGTATTTCTTGAAATCTTTTTAGAGAAAAACATTATTTTAGGAACAAATAGGATGTTTAAGATAAAACTATGTTTGGGATATAAAAAGATTCTTTTCCATGATTCCCCCTCTCAATACTTTCCAATCCATCTCTTCTAAATTTACTTCTCTAGTTTTTTTATTCTACAGGATTATACTAGGTTCTTTCATATATTTCACTTGAAAAAAGAATATACTTGTTAGTGAGCATCCATAGAAAACAAGAATGTGCTCAAAGTAACATCTGGAAGAACTTCCCTTTTTCTAGAGTATTTTTTTAGTCCCCCCCAAAAAATTGAGGAAAAGAACTAGCTATTTACAAACTCATACTTTCTTTTTATATTAAAAAAGCTAGAGAAAACAAACAATAAGAATCTAAAATGATCTATTTAAATAATAATAAAAACATACTTTCCCTAACCTTGCCTGGAGAGTTGTTTTTTTTTTTAATTTCCTGAAGAAAATATTTCTTTTGTTGAAATCTTAGTATACTTTCCAAATCAGGAATCTGAGCCCAATTATTCAAAATCATTTAGTTTTACCAGCCAAGTGGAAAATGTTAAGGAGATCATAATAAACAACCAAGACACCTGAGGCAATACTTGTGCTCCTCCTGTTCAGAGCAAGCTTGGGGTACAGCTATATGGACTGCAAGTCCCACCAGTGGGCCACCATTTGGAATCCTGGTCTAAAATTCAGGAAAAGGCACATACCAGCACCAGCTTGAAAAACCAATATTAAGCTTGGAAATTTAGTCCAAAATAGCATCTGGTCTAGTCTTTCCACATATTTGGAAGGAAATTGCTCCAACCTCTAAATCAGTAATTCTACGGTGATATGGCTGATGTTTTAGAATGCCCACACTATTCTTAGCAATTAAGAAAGTATACATGGTGAGTGAGGTTATTGTAATAGAATGCTATTTCACTTGGCCATTTTACCATGAGAGGCATGCCTCTTTCTAAGAGATGTATAACATGGAGTGGTGGAAGGAATGCAGCAAGGAGATTCAAATCCTAGCTTTTGAAAACATAGGAGTCATGGCAGGCATTCATCTGACTGAATTCTGCAAAGGCGGCAGGAAGCAAAGCCTACAGCAGAAAGACATATCTCTCAGTAGGGGCCTCTGACTGTGATTATTCTTTTCCTTGATAATAACAATGATCATTGTTGTTATTCAGTCCTTTCATTTGTGTCCAACTCTGTGATCCCATTGGGGATTCTCTTGGCAAAGATACTAGAGTGGTTTTGCCATTTCCTTCTCCAGATTTACAGATGAGGAAACTGAGGCAAACAGAGTGAAGTGACTTGCTAGTTAATGTCTGAGGCCAGATTTTCTCTCAGGAAGATGACTCTTCCTAGCTCCAGGCCTGGCACTTTATCCACTGTGTCTCCTACTTGTCCTGATAATGATAATTATTAGCATTTTTATATATTGCTTTTAGATTTACAGTATACTTTACATATATCAATCTTATTTGATCCTCACAACAAACCAGTGATGTGATGATGATGATGATGATGATTATTATTATTATTATCTCTTTTTTACAGATAAGAAAACTGTAGCTGAGAAAGTTTAAATGATTTTCCCAGAGTCACACTGTCAATATCTGAGGCAAGATTCAGATTCAGGTCTTCTTAACTGTTAGTCCATTGCTCTATGCACTGACCCACCTACTCATTTTGGGCTCAGTGCTGGTTATGGGGATGGGTCAGGGGGTGGGTTAAAGATAATGCAACTTACACATGAAAATGCAGAATTCAGCCAATCAACAATTAAAGAAATGTTGATTAGGTAGACTATATTTATTTATTTATTTATTTATTTATTTATTTATTTATTTTTGCAGGCAACGGGGGTAAAGTGACTTGCCCACCGTCACACAGCTAGTAAGTGTCAAGTGTCTGAGGCCGGATTTGAACTCGGGTACTCCTGAATCCAGGGCCGGTGCTTAACCACTGCGCCATCTAGCTGCCCCTAGACTATATTTATAATGCACTAGGCTTGGGGCTGGAAGCCTGGGGGTGGGGAGGGTCAGGGAGAGGGGGGGGATGGCAAAGACTGTACAGGACCAGGAAGATATTTTGGTGTCATCATGCACATAGATATGGCCTCAACATGTCTATTTTCTCTTGAAACTATTGAAAAGCCATTTCATAAACCTTCAGAAACTCTGAATTATATACTATTAAGCTTTCCTGATCTCTTGAGGCAGTAGTAATCTTGTTTTTCCCCCTTACTGAGCTCTAATAGCATTTTATCTGTAGATTTTTTTGCTTGGACTTTCACATTCTGCTTTCTAGTTATTTTCTACATCTTTTTCTCTCTCACTAGATTTTATGCTCCCTGGGGACAGAAAGGTATGTCTTATTTTCCTTTGTGTTCTCTACAATACTTAGAAAATAACTTGAACATTGAAAATATTTTGTAAATATTAAAGTGTTTTCATAGATATCTTATTACTATTAGCAATAATAAAGTTTTGCAAATAATTTTATGTGCATGATGTATTGTGTAAGGAAGATGCTGTTGTTTCACCCATTTTGCATATGCACAAACTGAAGCTAAGTGAGAGGTTAAGTGACTTCCCTAGGCTAACATAGAGTTGTAAATATATGATATAATATGTGAATACAAGTTTTCTTGATTTCAATCTCATTCTGTATTTACTGGGGAATGCTATCTCCATACTATAGCAATTTACTTCCATAGGATGAATAAGCATTCTAATGTTTCTTGAAAGAATTAATATATACAAATAAAGCAATGTAACTTGATTATCCAAAATATAAAGAAGTGGTTGTAGGATAAGATTTGGAATAAAATTGGGCTGAAATGCTAGTTGTGCTTCTTATTGACTGCATGACCTTGGACAATAATTTTATCAACTAAAATAGAATGAGAGCATTGAACTAGATTGGCATGTAAGGTCCCTTTCAACTCTGGAATATACAGAATAAACATAAACTTAAGAAATGTTTGTTCTGAAAGAATAAAAAATAATGGTATGAATTCACATAGACCAGAGTCAGAGTCTCTTCTAAATGACCATTTTGGAGAAAGATAAGAGATTGTTAATTATATTGTATTATTTTTTCCAAATGCATTTCCTCTTCTCCTTTTTGCCTGCCCCTATTCCAAGCTATGAGAAGGAACAAAAATGTTTTAGACCTAATTTTTAGAGACAATGCCGACTATGTATTTTTTTTTGCATAATACTATAATGTGCAACATGGGGAAGCCTTTTCCTTTCATGACAACCAAAACAAGTCTCCTGCACCATCCTGTTTTCAGTGCTTAAAATTGTACTGATTGAGATTCATTAGTTTGAACAAACACATCATCTTTGAACACTCCTCTGGAAGAGATAATGCCCCTATTGGTAATTAACACTTTAGTATGAGTTAGACTATTAGATGCTTTTGACTGTCAGAAAGCAAGTATATGTGTGTGTGTGTGTATACAGGAGATATGGGGCACAGGGTGTGCACTGTAGAGAGATAAGTCCAGAGAAAATGAGGCAGGCCTAATTGGAGACTATTAGGCAAATTTTGAAGCATGATGATCTTCTCCAGCTAAGGGATTGCACTTGCACATACACACACACACACACACACACACACACACACACACACACACACACACACTGTGAAAAGTGAAACCAGAATGTGCCAAAGTCAAGCTTACTTTTTTTTTTTAATAGTGACAATTGGTATAAAAGCTATGCGTGTTTCCCTACATTGATTTAGCAGCACTGATTGAAAATGCACTTGAAAAAAATGCATAAACTTGTATTAACTGTTAGGCTTCCTATGCTTAAGGAGCTTACAACCTAAAGAGAAATGGATCATGGGGAGACTGGATATGGAGAGTGCAAGGGTACTGAAGAAATACATAAGAAAATGTGTAACATACAATAAGAAATACATAATACACAGTCCCATTCATATGTAATTATTCATAGATGGGCACTATTATTAGATTACTGGAATGAGCACAGTTGAGTCGAGTTAGTTTTAGAAGACGTGAGTTTTGATGATTACTCTGAAGGAGGGAAGCCTCTGGTTTGGGAGGGAGGGAAGGTAGTGAGGAGAGGAAGGCATTTCAAATGAACTATTGGGATAACAAAAGCTTGGATACAAAGGCAAATGATCCACATGCAACAGTTAGTATGCAAGTATTTTCTATTGAAAATTTGTTAAACATGTCACTTCAATGATGTCAGGCTATGCTTATGAAGCATTTGAAAACCATTGTTATTTTTGTTGTTCAGTCATTTTAGTCATGTCTGACTCTTCATCACCTCATTTGTTTTGGGGCGGTTTGGGGCAATTATACTGGAATGATATGCCATCTCCTTTTCCAGTTCATTTTAGAGATGAGGAAACTGAAGTTACTGATGAGGAAACAAGGTTAAGTGACTTGCCCAGGGTCACACAGCTATATTCTGAGGTCAGATTTGAATTCAGGAGGATGAATCTTCCTAACCCCAGGCCTGGCACTTTATCTACTTTATCCACTATACTATTTATCTATCTTTCAAAAACCATATGTCATCTCTATACCTTGGTTAAAAAAACCAAGGAGGACTTAGGTGAAAGGCAACATCTCTCCATCCATACTGTTCAATAAGGTCATGACTATAATGACTGATTCCTATTCAGAATCCTATGAGATTGGTTCCTTAACACAGATTAAATCAGTAGTTGTGGACTATCCAGAAAAAGAACTATGGAATATGAATGTTTTTACCTTTGTTGTTATTGTTCTTGTTTATTCTTTCTTGTGTTTTTTTCTTTTTGTTCTGATCCTTCTCTTTACAGAATTACTAATATGGAAATATGTTTAACGTGATTGTAGTATACAACATATTATCAGATTGCTTGCTGGCCTCAGGAGGGGGGAGGGAAGGGAGGGTAATTGTAATTGGGAAAAAATTTTAAATAAAATAAAGTAAAATGAAAATATGTGGGCTAGAAAAGGATAAGGAAAAAGGTAATATGGTGTAGCCCTTTCTCCCCTAACCAAGGAATCTGGGCAGAATCTTCATGAGTCTAGCTGATAAATTGTATCCAAGAGGTATTTACCATCTTGCATGTTCCCTGACAAGATCAAGCAGAGAGGAATTAAGGAGCAACTGGCTCTTGCCTCATTTTGTCTAATTTCTATGTAGAAGAGAGTTTTCACACTCTTTTTTGAGTTTCTCCAGAAGCCACTTTCCTAGAAATATTTGGAAGAAGTGGCATACATTTTGAGAATTGAAGGGGAAGACTAAAAACATATATTACTTTACTCACTTATTTTCCCATGCTTATTAACTTTCTATTCTGTCTTAAGTTAAATACTTCACAAATTGATTTGCAACCTCTGCATGTTCTGTATGCACTGAAAAGGAAGCTTGGCCTATATCTATATAATTAGGATTACCCAAAAGGCCCTACCAGATTTATGGTAAGTAAGGGTCCCAGAGTTGAGGAGAGACTTTTATAGGATCTGGAACCATATGCTCTGAACAATCAGAATTTTAGGTGACACAAAGGCTAATGTTGATACATGGCATAAAATATATTATAAAGGAATTCTATGATTAGAAAAATGCAGTCAAGGCATGAAAGTAAAAGCAAGGAAAAACAGCTGGATGTCTTGTGTTTAGGATTGGTACCCATAAGATGTTCAAAAATCTAGTCTGGAGTGGGATTTTTTTGATAACATGGATAAAAGTTGCAGACTGAAAAAGCAGGGTAGTTTTTGATTTATACTAGTAGATAGAGTAGGTTATAATAATGAGATCATGAATCCATTGAGATAAATAGGAAATATTGTGATATGTTTATGAATATAACTTCTAAATATATTAATTTTCTGGGTTTTGGGGGGTGATGCTCAAAAAAACATGACAAAGCACAATATGCTTTTTCCAGTTCTTCTACCAAAATGCTCAAGGGCATATACACACATCAACTCCTATGAGGTAAACAAGGAGACAGAAATATTCTCACTTAAGTTAATGGTAGAAAGAAAATTAAAAATAAAAAACAAACTTCTGGTGTTCTGCATAAAATTTTCTGCTTTCCAAGATGATAGCCCAAGAATCTTAGATGTTGTATTATTCGTCAAAGCATTTAAATCTGCTTTTAAAATAGCAATATAATTTTAATAGATATTGACCTATTAAGCATAATGGGGAATTTTCTTTAATATGTAAACACTTTCTAAACAATCACATTCTATTAATCGTAGAAATTTAAATTATTGATTTTTTTCACTATGATGATTTTTATAAACCAGTTTTGAAGTATAGAGTATTAGCAACATGTCAGTTGTTTTCAGAAACCCTAATCAAATGTGCCATAGATATAGGTATAAATGAGTTTCTTCCTTTTGTTTCATTTACCTAGCGATATATGTGTTTTAGTATGTTACTAGTGTTTTCTTGACAACAGACTCAAAATTCTTCT
Source organism: Dromiciops gliroides (assembly GCF_019393635.1). NCBI lineage: Eukaryota > Metazoa > Chordata > Mammalia > Microbiotheria > Microbiotheriidae > Dromiciops > Dromiciops gliroides. The sequence goes on along the minus strand of NC_057865.1, from coordinate 79,384,299 downwards.
TTAATGAAGTCCCTGTTATCTTTTTCTCTTAGTATAATGTGGGGAAACACCATCTTCTTTTGTCGGAAAAAAAAGTAATTTCCCAAATCTCCTACCAGTATTCTTGATTGTTTTAGGCAGAAAAGGAAGACATTAGTTGTTACCCTCCCTCCCCCAATTCACCTGGAATATTCTTGGATTGGCTAAAAGAACTTAAAATGGTAAACATTTTGTTGTGGAAGGTATAAGTGGATTTGTGCGAATACATATATGGGGGGTATATAAATTGTTAAATAGAAGTAGATTCTTCATTCAATCAGGACAAATGCAGAGCTTAAGTGAACATATAGATTTGACAGAAAGGTGATGAGATGTATTTAGTTTACGGACATTTTTCATTATTTTTTGTAGTCGTGTTGTCATATCACAATTTTGTGAAAAGAACCCCAATTTATATTGAATAAAAACATTTGGATCTGGGGTCAAAGGCCAGCTTTACTGCATACTAGCTACATGACCTTGGGTAGATTACTTAACTCCTGGCTTTGTTTCATCATCTATAAAATGAAATGGTTAGACCAGATGCCCTTCTCATAATTCTTTATTACTTCTCTCTTGGTGGGACAGAGTGAGAGGGAGAAGGAGAGGGAGGGGGTGAGGGAGGGAAAGAAGGGAGGGATAAGAGAGAGAAGAGGAAGAAGAAGAGGAGGAGGAATAAGAAGGAGGAGGAGGAGGAAAGAAGGAAAGGGAAACAAAGATATAAATCAAAATTTGCAAAATATTTTGTATTTTCAGTGGTATATACAAAGTACTTCTACCAATCGTTTCCTTCTACCCACTTACCCCCACCCACTTTGAGTCATTATTTGAAGCAACTGATTTTTGTTTATTATTATTATTTATTATTATATATTATTATTATATATTTATCAGTATAAATGCTGTGACCCCACAGACTTCTAAATACATCATGGCATAGGTGAACAAGCTGAGCACTGGCTTTGAAGTAAAAGGACTTTGTTCAAATTCCATCTTTGCCACTTCTTCCATTGTGATCTTGAGCATGTTGTTGTCATCTCCGGGGTTTGGTTTCCTCATCTCTAAAGTGAGGGGCTTAGATCAGTTGACCTCTCAGGTCCCTCCTTGCTCCAAATGTATGACTTCAGGATTTATTGGTTCAAACAATGATCTATGGTGTCATACATCTCCAGTCCCCATACTTCTTATTAGATGGTCATCAGAGAGTTAGTGGGTCCCAAAATCCATCACTGTGCTGCCATGTTAGGAAAGAGCCTCTCTGAACTTAGCTAGGTTGATCCTCAGACAATAGGCACACAGTCTGACACCTGGCCTGTAGCCTTTTCAATCAATTAGCATTAAAAACAAAATAAAGGTCTTTTGTATAACTCCCTCCCTGTCCCCAGTATAGATTTACACAAATCCACTTCTTCCTTCCACAACAAAATGTTTACTATTTTAAGTGGCAATAGCCAATTGAAGACTATCCCAAGTGAACTGGGGAGAGGAAAGCTAACAACTAATGTCTTCTTTTTCTGCCTAAAACAGTCAAGAACACTCATGCCTTTTATCTCTGTATGTGGAAGATGAACAATTTTGAAAATTTGGTGTTTGAGAAAGCATTAACTAAAAAGGAGGTCTGGGGTCTTTGATATAAACAATTACTATTAAATTATTATTATTATACTATTACAATAGTGAGTAATGAGAGATTTTTCAATTATGGGACACCAGGAAGGCTTCTGAGTTTTAACAGCCTAAATCTTGGGTTTTCCTCAGCTTGAAAATTGAAATTGAGACTAGAACAGTGTGTGGAACAAGACAATGAATATTTTATTTATTGCTATTGTATTTGCTCTCACATGCATAATAATGACAATATTTATCCGTTTCCAATACATCTGCTTCATATATATTACAGGAAATTCAAAGGGATCTGTTATTTGTATTCCAATGATCATCATTTGGCCTTCACAATATATAGATTCAAAATATATAGTCAATTAGAACATCATTATGAAACCCTTTAGATGTTAGAATATGTCTACAAAGCTCTAAGTTGGGAAAACAATTTGCACATATTTCATTTGCTTCTGACAAGAGTGATCTGAGGTTGGTGATATTATTTCCCATTTTACAGATGAGGAAACCGAGGCTGAGAGATTAAGTGACTTGCCCAGGGTCTCATGGCTAGCATTTGAGTCAGAACTCAAAATCAAGTCTTCCTAAAGCTGTGTCCATCCCCCTAACTACTTATACCTTGATGCCTCTCTAAAGGAAGAAAATGGAGCTAATAAAAAACTAAGTAATTCTTGTACCAAATAAAACATAAGAACAGAGGAGTTAGCATACCTTCACTTCATTTTAGGAGCTTTGGGATTCCTTAAATTTGGAATAAGCTTAGCAAAACATCACTCACAAAGTTATCTACTGCAATATTTAAACTATTAGGATGATAATATAAGGAAAAGAGAGAAATATTAGAAAATATGGTGGCAAGAAGAAGAATGAAAATGAATTAAGTTAATACCAAATAGGTTTGATTTTTTCCTTTTCTTTGCTTTTCTTTTTTTGGCAGGGCAATGAGGGTTAAGTGACTTGCCCAGGGTCACACAGCTAGTAATTTTCAAGTGTCTGAGGCTGGATTTGAACTCAGGTCCTCTTGAATCCAGGGCTGTCGCTTTATCCACTGTGCCACCTAGCTGCCCCCTTGATTTTTAATATGAAGAAAGCTGGGTGGGGGAACATTTGTAAATGTACCAGAACAAGAGAAATTAAACAAAATCTTCATGCCAGTGAAAAACCAAGGAGCCCCAAATCATGAGCTTCTGGGGTAGCCTTGTTTGCCACCTCTAGCTTTGAACTTAACATGTTGTTTTATGCCTTCTTCCATTATAACAGAACCTCCTTGAAATCAGAGAGTATATTGTTGACTTGTATTTGTATCCTTGATATTTAGCATAGTGCCTGGAACAGAGAGAACATTGAAAAAATTCATGGTTTCTCCCTCCCTCTGTCTCTGCTTCTCTTTTTGTCTTTGTGTCTGTCTCCTCTTTCCTTCTCAAGAGTGCTGTGAATAAAGGGCTGATCTGGAGTTAGAAAGATCTGAGTTCAAAATCCAGTCTCAGACATTTACTAGCTTTGTAATCCTGGACGAGTTACTTAACCTATCTGCCTCAGTTTCCTATTCTGTAAAAGAGGAATGATAATAGCATCTATCTCCAGAAGTTGCTATGAAGATCAAATGAGATGATATTTATAGAATACTTTGAAAACCTTAAATTAGGAACATAAATTCTAGCTATAATTATAATTACCATCATCATCGTCATCATAATTATTATCATTGTTCTTGCTCTAAATCCATCATTCTTTCCACTGTAATAGTAAGCTCATTTTTAAGAAGGAAAATAAAAACAAAAATGCAAGAGAAATGTAAGGTTAAAGACAAAATTCACATACAAAGAAAGGAGGGCACTTTTCTTAGACATATATTTAGAAACTGTAACTCAAGTTACTTATGATATTCCTGTTTACAAAAGTCTCAAAGCTTCTTAAACATTCTAACATGACTATAGGCATAAATTAGATAGTAAATACTCATCATAAGTTATAATGTTAATAACAACAAATAAAAAGCATAATTTTAACATCGAAACAAATCACTTCCTGCATGATCTTGGGCAAGTCACTTAAACTCTTGGGATATTGTAGGGACCAATTTTTAATTGGGGAGTGTTAGCTAGGCTGCTTGCCACAATATTGGGGCAAAGAAGGAGACCGACAACCTTCCTCAAATTAGAGCAGGATTTATTTAACAAGAACGAATTTAAAATAACACAAACAGGATCAGTAGGATTAAGGGAAAGGAAATAAAATGGGGAAAGGGAAATTATACAACCTGAACAACACCACCACCCAGGAATCAGCTGAGAACAGCTGAGAACACAGTCACATGACTGCCCTCACTAGGCTTCCAATCATTATAATTTTGCCAGGCCCATGTAGGCGTCTGCGAGTGGTGATAACATGAGGTGCCAGCGCCATGGTGATGGCTACAACCAGTGGGTCGAGTACCTTGTGGGTTTGAAGAGCCCAGGCCAGTGAGTGCGCCGAGGTTTGTTTTTTGTTTTTTTTAAATTCTAACCAAAAGATGGGGGTCATAAAAACCTCAAATAACAATTAATTCTTTACAATATTTAATGGTCTTTTCTGTAAAATGAAGGATTGAACTAGATGTTCTTTGGTCCTGTCTCATTCTGAAACCCTATGAATCTAATGTTCCTATCACATCCCTCTGTAAAGGATTTCTTTTTATGTAAATGGCATTTAAATCTTCATAATGCAGTTGTAGTCAGAAGACCTGTATTCAAATTTTAACTTTCCCTCTGCCTCCTATAAGCTTTGGCTTCTTTCAAGGATCAGGTCAGGTATCACCTCATATGGGAGGCCTCTTCTCATTCTCCCACTGAGAACTCCTGAGAAATCTATAGAGTCATTTTCATAAAAATGTTTTTAAATCCATAAAATCAAATGCATAGAATTACAAAGGAAATGAAAGGTTTGTGGGAGGGGAAAATGTATTTTCCCCCATCCAAATTCATGGATCCCTTAGCATCTATCCACAGACCAGTTAGGTAGTCCTTGGATGCTCTGCTGTTTCGATATTATATTCACCATTGTTGTTGTTGGAGAGAAAAACAAAAAGTGAGGAGCAAATGACACTGAAAATCTTCTTATATGATCACATTTAAAAACAAAACTTAACAGAAAACAATCCAGGAAAAAAAAATTCCTAGGGATTAGTTCATCAAATCCCAAGCCTATCAAATCCCAAGGATACACTCAACTTGCCAGAGAAACTATCAAAATAATTGTCTGAGCTTTTCATCTGATGAATATGCTTTTAAGTGACAGAAACAGAATTATAATTTAATCTACATTATTTTTAAAAAACTTTCTGAGAGAAAAGCTGTTTTAGGGAAATACACATAATACGCTGATCCACATTTGGATTGAAATGATGCTCTTTGAAAATGAATCAGATGAATCCTTTTAAAGGCATATTGTAATATGGTTGCATTATTGATGGTCTTAAAGTATGATTCAGCTTAGAGAAATTTTCTTCAAAAATGCATATAATATTGTCATCAGGTTTGATTGCTTTAGATATTTGTCATATCAAATTATAACATATTTGAAAATAAAAGACCAGTGGTTACTAAAGGCTCCTTTTCTAAAACATTTCTCTGACATCTCTTATTATACATTTATAGAGGACTGAAAATATGTTAGAGTCAGCCAGTAACCCAGCTTTTGATAAACACTTATTATATGCCAAACACTGTGCTAAGCACAGGAGAAAAAAAAAGGGAAAAACAAATGCTTATTTGTACTGAAAGATATTATCTGTGCTACTATGTGTTTCTGAGTTGTACTAGGATATTTGACCATAGAACTTTCCTCTATGATGCTGAGAGATTAGTAATAATATGTTTATATTTACATAGACACTATGTTATAAGGGAAAGCAAGCCAGGCCTGGAGTAAGGAAGATTTGCCTGTGACATGCATTGTTTGACCTTGATCCTGAAATCACAGGTCTGGACAAATCATAAATGTGTGTATAATTTGTAAACACACACATGGATATACATATATACATACACACAAATAAATACACACATACATATTTATATGTGTAATATATGTACACATGAATATATATCATTATTAAAAACTATATGCACATCATTATATACATACATATGTGTGTAAATATGTATATCATTATTTCTTCAAAAGACTCCTTAGAAGTATATTATCTCCGTTTTACAGATGGGAAAGGACATTTGTAAACTCAATCACATAATTAGTGTTTGAGCTATAATCTGAACCCATGGTGAGTACAAGTCTAATACTCTTACCACTATATGCTGCTGTATATTATAGCAATGTCAGACATCTTTGTGCAAATTATACCAAATATCAAAAAAGGCATTTATTTAAGTCTTTCACTGGCAAGATGGCTGCAGCAGAAACAGTGTCAGCCTTTTCTAATATGCAAAGCCTCTGAAGACTTTTTGACCAAGGATATGGGTTTAAGAGAAGAATAGACACAGGGTATAGGGTCTACTTTTTTATTGTAGGTCATTTTGACCTTATTCTCTCTTGTTTCAGTGATGGGTAATCTGCCACAATCCTGGCAAAGCTTCTGCCTCACTGGGCAGCAAAGGAAAGCTTTGGATGAGTGATAAAAGAAGTCCATAGGTCTTAAACTTAAAGTGGGATGTTCTAAATTGTCGAGCCCTAGCTTCACAGAATGGCTTCCCTTGTCAAAAAAGGGACAAAAATGGAAAAAAGATTTCATCACTTTTGTTGTTTAGTATGGAAGATATATCCCTTTACTGTTATTAAGACAGTATTTTATTATATGTTCCTGCCCACATCATCCTTCTTTGTACCTGGCTAAGGTGTATCTTGACTAGTCTCTGGAAATCCTATTCATGAGAGTCCCTGTGGTGTAGCAGGTGTAGAAATGTGTTTATAGTCAGGAAGATCTGATTTAAGATCTCTCTTATAGATGCTAACTGTATGAGTATAGGCAAAATTACTTAATCCCTCAGTATTTAACTAAATATTAAACTATACCATTCTTTTTTTGTTTGTTTGTTTTGTTTTGTTTTTTGCAGGGCAATGGGGGTTAAGTGACTTGCCCAGGGTCACACAGCTAGTAAGTGTCAAGTGTCTGAGGCCGGATTTGAACTCAGGTACTCCTGAATCCAGGGCCTCTGCTTTATCCACTGCGCCACCTACCCACCCCCTATACCATTCTTTAAAAATACAGATAGATAGATAGATAGATGAGTCACATTTCTCTGTTTGTAGAGAGGGAGCTCACCACACTAATCATAGTATGGACATAGGCATGGATCAACCAAGCAAAAGATCTTCCACATGTTTGATTAATCTTTGGATCTCTGGATTCATATACTTAAATGCTGAAGTGGTACTTAGATAATTGAATGAAGATCAAGCACTGAGCATGTGCTAATAATTTAGGGGAGAGGAGAGGGAAAAGAATTCTCAATAAGTACCTAAAAGAGTTTTACCTTTATAATTAGGAAGAAGTGCATTGAATTTCAAAAGGTCTCTACTGACCTTCCCTGGATGGCTTCAGTTCACCAAATCAAAGATCTATAGAAGGAATTGTGGGAAGCCCTCTAATGGCTCTGCATGTTTGGTGAGTCCCAGGCAGATGGGCATCTATCCTATTTTAGAAGACCTCCAAGGAAGGGGATCCTATCCCTGGCTGAAAAAATGAAGTAGAAATATCAAGCAGTATTTCTATGAGGATGCTAGTCAAGTGATTTAACATATCATTGGATTTCAATATATCCATTATACAGAAATATACTTATCCTTAGCTTTTTAGACTGAAAAGAATTTTAGGATACTTCACATAGGAGGTGAGAATTGCATTTTTCAGAGGGAAATAAAATAATTGTACTTGTAGTGGTTAGGAAGAGGAACAGGAGACAGATGATGCTCAATGAACCTTTTTGCAGGGGGGAAGAGTGAGATCTCTTTTAGTGGTACAGGAACCCAACACAAATGCCCCACTGTCAGTGCTAACTGTGAACCTTACCTCAATAGTAGCTCATTGTATTATATGACATAACTGGAAATAAAGGCAAAGGACATTTCTAGGCTATAATTATGGAAAATTAGCCTACAAGTACTAACTCATACAGTGACTAGTTCAAGCTATGTTTAATTTCAGTTTAGTTTAGGTATCTTCTCTGCAACACATTAGGATAGATAAAGTACCTTTGCAGGGGGAAGAAAGTTCATGTTATTTACTGCCTTTCTCAAAATAGGAATTATGCAACATGCTTGCTTAGAAGCTTTTCAAAATGAACTAAAGAGATTGGATCAGTTTTCTCAGATTTACTACTAGGATACTTTGGAAGATCTTTCAGAACATCATTGTTAGCTTTGGCCCTTACCTTTGAATAAGGTAGGAGTAATCAAGGCATAGTGAACAGGGTTCCAGCCTTGGAGTCAAAAAGACCAGAACTCCAGTCCTGACTGAATCATACAAGCTATTTAAACTCAATTCCTCCTCCCCCAAATCCCCAGACAACTCTCTAAGACTCTAAATTTTAGAAAAATTGCCTATGAACATTGGGGAAAGAAGTTTCCACATGTGGTGTCCCCTTATTGCTAAAATGATAGTTCTGGACTTCCCCCCCCCAAAAAACATACCCCAAATAAATTAGACATATATTGCTTTCTAGGAGGAAAATTTAGACTAGGATATATTCTAAAGCAAAAAAAAAAGTGGTTAGAAACACCAGTTAGACAAAACATATGCTACAACAGCCAAAGAAAAATTAATAGATTACATGTGTATGCCATGGTGTTATTTAATTTCTATTATATGAAAAATAATAGATTTTAGAGTCATAAAAATCTTAGAGATCATCCAATTTAAACCACTGGTTTTATACAAGGGTAAAATGTGGGCCAGAGAGGCTAATGGGTAGTACCTTGCCTCCTTACTAAAACTTTTCCCAACTTAATCTCACTGCTTTTGAACTGAGACAGCGAACAAGATATTTACTACATGTCTTATTAACAAGCTATCCATCTTCTTCTTGATCAATCAACAAACATTTATTAAGTGACTACTATGTACTAGCCACTATTCTAGGTGCTAGGGACAGAAATACAAATAATGAAACAATCCCTCTCTAGACGAGTATAAATTGTATAAATGTAAAAAAGAAAATAAACATTAAAAGTGTAGTTTAATGCAAGGGGATTAGTGAGTGAGGGCACTAGCTGTCTTGAGGACTATCGATGGCAAATATGAATTCTATGAGGAAGAAGTGAACAAGTTTTCAAGAATGAGAAATGGCCAATTCAAATATATGGAAAGGGACATGGGGGGTGTCCTTTGTGAAGAACAGAGAGAAGGTCAATTTGTTTGAATTGTAGAGTAAAGGAAGGGGAATAATATATGATGAGGCTGGAAAGATACCATGATTATGTGGATAAATCTTATCTTCCAATCAGGATTTAATTCATATTTAATAACCTACTTCCTGACCAGTACAATTCTAGGGACTGTAGGAGGTTAAGAAATAAATCTATTACAGCCTTCTTGTTCTTGAGGAACTTTATTCTAGTAAGGGAGATAAAATTTAGACAAATGAAAGAATTAGGGAAGAATATAGGAAAGTATGGATAAGTGACAAGAACCATGGCTGGGTTTTATCTACTCCATCCATTGCTCCCAGTAAGCAACACTGAGTATGGAATCCAGATCTGTCTTCACACTCACAAAATCTTTAAGACAGAGTTGCAAATAGAGAGTAGGAATGGAATTGGATAGGATATAAAGAATGACAAAGCAGATTGTTTCGCTTTCCCAAAGGAAAAGTGTTTAAGTCCTGCCAGAATTTGCTTTGAAATTCTATTTCTCTATCTCTCTTCCTCTCCCCACTCTTCCCCCCTTCCTCTCAATAATCCTTTTTCTCTTTTTTCCTCTCTCTTCTGATCTGTTCCCCTTTTCCTTTCCTGCTCTATTCCACCTTCTACTTCCTTTCCTTTTTTCCTCACAAAAATGCCTTAGCTACTCTCTCTTTAATAATATTGGCTTTATTTTATCTTATTCTTTTGTGCACTGAAAGTTTTCAAAGCTATTTGGGTTTCTTCTCTGTCCAAAAGGCAAGTCAAATAGCTTAGTTTTTGTTCCAAGCTACCTTAAATGACTACAAAAACATTATCGCTATTCAAGAAACCCTTCCCCGGGGCTATTGCAGAAGAGGGAAGTTTGGGTAGCTTTAAAAAAATTAATAAAAATAAGGAACAAAAACCTCCAAATATTTCTTTAAGCCAAATATCAGAAACCCAAGTCATTTTCACTAGAAGTTATTGTTGTATTTACTCTCCCCATCCTTTTTTTTTTTTTTTTTCAGTGAGGCAATTGGGGTTAAGTGTGTATTTACTCTCACAAGTTTTTTTTTTCTATTTAAAAAATTATACTTTAAAAGTTTCTTGGTTTTATTCCATATTGTACTTAATAGATTATTCTAATTTTAAAGCTTGTTAACTAGATGCAGTACTACTGTTAGAAAAGGGTACTTCAACAAAACACATATGCACATAGGTATGTTATTTGGTTGGGGTGGGGGGTCTAGAACTGCTTTTATCAATTTATAGAACTCTGTATGGAAACTCCCTCTCCTGATGAAATTTTGTAACGTAATAGTCTAAGAGATTCAGTAACTTGATGATGATAACACGGTTTGTGTTAGACATGAGATTGAACCTTGGTTTTCCTCACTCCAAAGACAGCCTTATCCGTTATACCACTTGTCTCCAGAATATAGAACAGTGATGTGAAATGAAACCGGAATATGTCTTCCTCATTTACACAATATGTATTTGAGCGCTTAGCCAACTAGGCACCTGGATAAAAACACATGAATGCAAAAATGGCAATGAATTACATTTAGCAAAAATTCTACAAATTATAGATCTAGAGTCATGACTTAATTTTTTTCCAAATGAAATTTGAATGAAAACAAAATAGTGATTATGCAAAATTAGCAGAAGACTTGAGGTTTTCAGACCCTTTAAATGAGTAACCTTACATGTCTAAATGTCTACTTAACAAGTAAATCTGCCTCAATTTCAATCAATGCTGTGTGTGCATTCCTCTTTAGCACCTGAGAAAAGAAAATGGTAAGTATGTTGAAGGAACACATTACCCACACAGCTAAGCTATGCTTTTACACTTGACGCTATTTTTTTTCTTAGCACACACCTGTCAAAAGAATATCGAAGTTAGTCTATTCCCCATGTTCTTCTGTTTGGGTGTTATAAAAGCAATTGTTTGTCCCATTATTCTCCTCCTAAACCTGGAGCTGTAAGCAGGTCATGGTTTCTAAATTACTTCTTATCAGCTCGAGGTGTAGGGTGCTGTAGGGTGATTTGTATTCTTTATTTCTCTCTGCCCCATATGTTCTAGAGAGCTAGTCACTACCAGCTTGAATGTGGATACTCTGATGAATAGACTAGGAGTGTTTCAGTGGCAGTGTTTGTGTTTAGAGTTAGACCAGAGCAAAACAGTTTTCTTGTGCATTGTTAACATAGGTGCATTTCAGCTTTTTGCTATATAAGAAAAAGAGATATTATTTTACAGTGTGTTATTACTGGGCCCCAAATCACAGAGATAAAAAAAAAGTTGTCTTTTTGGATTATACCAAGAGAATAGAATCTGAGCTTGCATGCATTTTGTTTTTCAGCATCTCGGCTCAAGAACTGTCTAGTATAAAGTGAAAGGATATTTCTTTTAAGGATACATCTATTTTCACAGCGGCAAACCAAATGCATGTATGGCATCTGCTGTAGATAGGGATGAGTGAGCCCAACCAGATTCAGGGTTGAGAGGAGGTCACAACTATTTTTCTGTTTTTTTCAGTGTTTGTCAAATTTGCATTTTCCCAAATGCTTGGTTCAATTATTTGATGTAGTTTTTATTTTAGGAAAAAAATCTGTAAACTTTTGATTGATTCAGGTTAATAAAAATAGGCTTTTGATAGAATTTCTTCATATTTAGGAAAATCTTCTCAGTCTAAAAGCCTCTTGCTTTAAAAAAGTCAGTTTTGCCTAATGAGAAGAGATTTGTGTTTTGGTGACATTTTGAACCTGTGCAGTTGGATTCTAGATTCAGAAAATGGTTTTGCCCCAGTTCTGCATGGTGTACATGCGTTTGAGAAGGCATATAAGGCATTAGAAAATGATAAATAAGATTTTCTTTCAATCAGATGCTAGAAGTGAGAGCCACAAATAAATGGTGTAAACATTTTTAAAATTTACAAAGTTTGCAATAGTGACTTGCATTAAGGAGAAAATTTGCAGTTAAGATATCTAAAGGAATCATTTATGCTCTTCGTAGACAAGAAATAAAATGAAAAAGCATGCTAGAATCTAATTATGGCATTCATCATATTACAATAATGACCGCTGTGGCAGATGTTTCTTTTTCCTTCTGTATAATAGGAGGTTTTCTTTCTTTCTTTTTTTTTGGAAGTATATTATTATGCTATTATCTTAAATGGCAAAACAAAAATGTAGAAAATACTTCTGATGTACTTTCTAAGTGGAAATATAATTTTTAAAAACTGGATATTAGCTTGCTTGGTTTAAAGCTCCCTAGCTTGATGCATATAATCAAATTCAAGTTAAAAGTATAATATGAAAGGAAGTAGTTAAAAATTATCTTATTTTAGCTTCATATCTGCACTGTTGGATTTCTTTTTAAGCAAGCCGTTCAATAAAATTCATGGGAGGTTTTGATCATATTAGTTATAGAAAAGTAGATGGACTTGATGGAAATTGTGTCCACCTTGAATATTCATGTTTTTTGTTGAATTAGCAGTTACACAAACATGACTGCCCTAATTGCTTTCTCTGCAATGGAAATAGTTCAGTGTAATCACCTTCAGTCCTTCAGGCTTAGATGTGCACAAGCAGCAAATCTTTGAAATTCCAGCTCCAAATAAATGATCCTTCAAAAAAGATTTCAGAGTCTTAGGACCAATCACATGTGTACTTCCCATGAAAAGCCGAAATAAAACCGGATTTTATGTAAGCAAACATTTTTCACATACAAATGAGTGAATTTATAAGTTTAATATTTTGTTTGCATAATACTTTTTAATATAAAAGGAGATCCATTTAATTCATTTGTTTGCTTTCTTTGATAACATATCAACTATCAGTAATTTTGTCATTCAAAAAGAATTTTCATGAGAATTAACATACACTTATGGATAACACGCAAAACATTTCTTCTTCCACATTAAAAGGATAATATTGAGGACTTGTTTGGTTACTAAGTACTAAGTACTTTGTATTGGAATAAAAATGGACAAATTCAGAAATGGTGATGAAGGAATTTTACTCTAAGGAATATTTAACTTTCTAATATTTTTTGTTTCATTAGCACAGTACTATTGTGTTCACAAATAACCAAATGACATTTCTGATATAAACGAACATGCCATTACTAATGTCACTTTCATATCTAGGTACACATTCCAGGAACATTATCTGGCTCATTTATAAATTAGCAAAGGATAGATATAGATTCCAATCTCAGGATTGTGCTATTAGTCCTTTAAAAAGAACTCATTCTAAATATTTGGGCCACTATATCTGGGTGTTCTGAGGTGGAAGAACCAAGGAGTCATAATTTCTAACCTGAGGATAAGGATCCCTTCATAAAAAGAAAAAAACCAATGCATTTATTTATAAACAGATGATAATTATGGCTAAAATTATGAAAAATAAAAGATGCTTTTTCAAATGCTAAAAAGTGCAATGACACTTTTAAAAAGTTAAGATGTATCTCTACCTTCCCAACTATCTCCTTTCAATTAAGAGCTATTTTAAAAATTGGGTTATTTTAATTAAAGAATTATGTTGTTTTGTGTGATATTTTTAATGTGGACTGACATGAATCTAACTTCACAGCATGCCTTTGACAAAATTTAAAAGTTTTCATATTGAAGAAGATATTTTTAAAGGTAGAAATTAATTCAGATTCATCATACTTTGTAATTCTATACAATATTGAACAGAGTCTTCTGAGAGTTCTAATTAGTGGATGTTATTTACAGAATTGTATTGCTATATCTGGTCATATCCTATATAAATCTAAGAAGTGGTAATACTGAGCAAATAGGATAACAACTTTAATGCTTTTGTTATTTCATTGGGTGATTTCAGTTGACCTTTAATTTCTCCCGTTTACTTTATCAGTTTGGAAAAGATCTCTCATAAAGGGGATGAAAATTCTCTTGATATTAATTAACATATAGAGTTTTAGATCTTTCTGAATCTGTTACAAAAAAACCCACAAAATTTTGTGGGTAGAATTTACCTAACCATTTTCTGTTTAGGAAGGTCTAATTTTAAATAGCTTATAGTCAGACAGAAGTATGATTTCATTTCCCACTTATAGAAATAGATCTTTAATGTTCATGCTCAAGGGACAAAATGATGATCTTAAATTCCTAGTAGTTCAAAAAGATGGGTGCAGGCCAAGCTTGCATATAACTTAAGTGTACCACCTAACTTACTCACTAACTGTATGTTGCCAATTTGGAGTTAATTGAACATTACATGTTTTAATCACAGGGAAAATAATTTTCCTAAATCGCATAAAAACCAACTGGTTTGTCATCCTAACCTTCCATACATGCTGTTGCTAGGAAGACATCACTACTATAACCTCATCCTCCACTATTTAGATATGGCCTCATGAATCCAATATTTTTATTCTAATATTTAAGTTCAGTCATCATAGCTAATGTCCTTGATGCAATCGGAAATTGCTGTCATTACATGGATCACTAAAATTTGGAGGTAATAATAAAATATAAGAACAACAAAAAAGGAAAAGGTAGTTTAAAAATTTCCTTCAAAATTAGATGATGGCTAAAGGTTTAATCAATTACATTTTATCACCAAATCCAGTCCTTCCTCTTGAGCTGTCAGAGAATGAGATAAGCAGAGAGCATCTTGAAACACGATGACACAAGCCTGTCGTGGGGAAGGAGTTGTGTCCCTGAACCAGCCAAGATGAAACACATTCATTTATTACTTTGGCATTGCAGGAAGATGAAAAGCCACGGTAGCTTTCTACCTTCATCCTTTCTACAATCTTTCTATTTCATTAATTTTTCATGGAATTTCATTTCAAAATAATCTTTCCTTGGTTACACATCTGCTCTATTTATTTTGTTCATTTTGCCAACTTTTTTTTCTATTAGCATCTCATAACTTTGGAAACCTGTTCTGTTTCTCCATCATTTTCTGCCAATTTGTCTTCTTTTACTTTTTTTAACAGATATTTGTATTGGTGTTTTCAAAATTCCTTTCAATTTCCTAAAAGTATATTTTATGAGTAACTCTGAAGGAGCATGAAAGTCCTTAGAGTTAGTTGCATTGCTGTCAAGAATTGCAAAGAAAGAAATGTCACATGCAACTGGCCAATTTCAATTACAGTTAGCAAGTACATATTTATGCTACATGTAAGATTGATCTTGAAATCTTTCTTTTTACCGCTCAGTTTAGTATAATTGACTTATTAAAACTCATAATTTTAACCATTTTGGTCACAAAACAAATATTTACTCTTTTACCCACCAATCCTCCATCTTTTGCAATTCTTACACCAGTTCATGCAAGAGAGAATCAAATCCAGGCAATTATACATTATATTTCAGGCTAAAAAATGACTTCTTTTAGTAAACAAACATATACAACAATTCTAGTAATGTGTGTAGTACATTAATGAATAGGATACATTTAAATACTCCAGAAAATACATTTGCCTAAAGCTATTACAGGATAACAACACATATCAATAATCAGAAAAGTGACTAATGGAAAATTACTCGAAGATGATATGTAATGACACTGATATTCTGAATTTTAATAGCTGGATCTTGACTGTTGTCAAATTGCACAAGAAGGTTAAACTGTTACATTTAAATTTAGGAGTTAAAGGCCCTACCTTACACATATTCCCTTACTGAATTACTTAGCAAATACTTATATATAGGTCCAATAAAACCAAACGATTCAGCTTTAGCCAAGAACAATTTTCTAGAGTACTTCTAACAAGTGGTCTAAAATAAGCAAAAACTCTGTACTCTCAGAGATATCTGAACTGTGTGGATATTTGGTGATAGATAACTAACAGCAAAATATTCCTCAAATCATGTGTGCTTGTTTCTTTCCTTAAACCTTAATAATAGAAAAAAGGGTATAATAAAGATTAAATCAAGTCTTTAGTCCAATAAGATGTGAACACCCTCTAATTCACCTAAGTAAAAAGTCTGCCTTCCTATTATTTTCTATTGGTTTATTTCAATTTATTGTTTTTCTCTTATGCAAATATTCTTGAAAACTTTTTTTATTTATACAAAGAATGGCAGTTAGTATTTTTAAGACAAAGTTTCAACTCAAAAACACAATCATATAAAGAAATTAGTGATAACAAGCAAAGAACTTATTTTTTACAGCAGTCTTATATATGCTTCAGTGTCAATAATTGAGGGGTCTGAAATTTATTTCCCTAAAGCCAGCTTAAGATATGTTTAGTTCACTTCTTTAATTTATTTATTCTTATGTGGCATGATGATTTGAAATATTACTATTCAAAATAAATCTATATCACTTCCTATCACATAGATTTATATGTGTATATATATTTATGTTATATGTATATAGCACCTAATATCTAAGAGATTTAAATTATGGATATGGGAAAGTAATAGTATCAACTATTAATGACTAAACAATAGTTTAACTGTTTAAAAATGATTTTCATTTAGTTATTTTTGTATAATTGACATAAAAAGGAACATGCTATACAAGTAGTTCATATTTGTTCTGGACGTGTTTTTTCTTCATACCAAAATCCATTTCCCCCCAAATGCAGTGATCGGTTTATTCACTACACAGGTCTCTATAAAAATGCTTCATAATGAGGTAAATTTTAGAGTTTATCAACAGGTATGATATTTTAAAATTAGAAAATGTAAAAATTTAGGCTAAGGGTAATTTACACTAGGGATGGAATTTAATTTGAATACAAGACAACTATTGTTCTTTACATGAGAGAAATCAAGTGGCTGAAACATTTAGGCATTACTTACAAACTCACATATTCCATGGAAATGAAAGG
This sequence comes from Dromiciops gliroides, assembly GCF_019393635.1. NCBI lineage: Eukaryota > Metazoa > Chordata > Mammalia > Microbiotheria > Microbiotheriidae > Dromiciops > Dromiciops gliroides. Next base: position 79,367,528 of record NC_057865.1, on the reverse strand, counting down.
AGAGTTCCCTTCTCTGTACCATAGATATAATTTTACTTATCAACTCAAAACTCTTAAGTATGTACCTCTAATTTCAGTTGATTTTCCCCTTAAAATACTTAATAATATTATTTTGACTCCCACACCATGATCCCTGCAAGAAAACACTATAGAAGATTTCAGCAAGACTCACCTATATGCAGAAACTACCCTCTACCTGACCACTTTTTCCTCTTGCATTATTGGCTAAGAATAAGAATAAGAATAAGAAGAATATGGTAAGAAACACGTCTAGGTATATGCAAAAAAATTTTAAAGCATAGAAGCCTCTGTTACATGAAATTCTTTAACAACTATTGTCCTAATCACCAAGTTTATGGCAAATAAAAATTGTTCAAGTTCATGTTCCCCTATCCCCCAAAGTAGGTTTCCTGAAATATAAATATTTTCCAAATGGACTCAAAAGAAATTACATTTTTAGGGATGATGTGGTGAAACCTCCCTTTCAAATAAAATTATTTTCTTTTAGATTTTGCTTTAGTATGGCTATTTCACACATTTGTTAAAATATTTTTCATATAATCTACTAAAATTTTTCATAATGCAAAACACTAATTAGGATATAGCCATGAAGATGTACAAGAATGCAAAGCTACAAGACTACATTTATTTCCTCTTTTATAAGTTCCACCCAAGCCTATATATCTTTTTGTTGTACTGATGCTGATGCCACTACTTGGTATTGTTGCCTTTGGAAAATATATAAAAGTCTGTTTTAAAATGGGATATCTAAATGGCCAAGTGAAATTATCCAGCACCCATTTTCAGCAACCCAAGGGCTAAATAAGTTACCAGATACTTTTTGCTTTGATAGCAGAGAGTTTAAAGCCTTTTCAGAAAGTTGTTTTCTGTACTTATAACTATTGTTTTTGACATGCAAGCTTATAGAATGCTTGCCTGGGATATTGACATTTGTGACTTCAAACAGTATGGTTAATTCCCATTACTAGAAGAGGCAATAAGGGATTTGTGAGCTGTTAAAAAAGCAGTTAGGTTGATGGTCTGACAGAAACTTATCTTAGGCATTTGGAAGGATAAAAATTAGCAGTGACCAGGGATTTCCTATTCTGACCATATCTAATAATACATTCTCCATGAGTAGCTTTCAAATGGGGGGTGGTGGAGAGAGAATAATAGTTGTGTCTTTCTTGCTATCTTTTCTAGAACCAAATTTGCTCATCTCCAAAGTCTTCAATTTCAAATGATGTGCACCAGTTCAACTTTTCTCTCCAGACCGACAATAAAGCAGCTGACAATGACATGAGATCCTCTCTGTGGGAGAGAGCAGGGCAGCCTTAGAAAAAGCTTTTCATCTGCCTATCCTGTGCTCACAGGCTGCAATAGCATTCAGGAACACTGCTTCTTCTATTAGAGCAAATGTTAATTCTATATCAACATCCCTTTTTAGAAGCAGTACTCATCTATGATGGCATTGACTAACTTTATGCACTTGAGATCCAGAAATTTTCATAACCAGGCAGCCCCATTACACTTTGCCAGTAGCAACCTGTCATCAAACTGCCCCCCCTTACATCTTGCTTGGCCACTAACAAGATGTTATGCTTGTTTGTCTTTTAGATACTAATCCCCATTAATATAATCACCACCTCACACAAAGCATTTTTTGTGGTTCTGGGTATTTTCAAATGAAGTGACATGCTTCTAAGTGAAAACTATGAGACTGTTTAGGGGAAGCAATTGCCAATGACTTGCCTGTTCCTTCCTCAAAGACGATTTGGATCTGCAAAGCTGACACTAAATTTTATCTCACTGCTTTTACTGGGGATGGTTCAAGCTATTCTTTCATTAAGCACCATGTGATAATGTTACCTCTGACAGGGTCAAAGAAGCACCAGCCTTGTACTATGGAGTTGGACTGCAGTACCTGGTCGACGAAATGGATCCCTTCTTGCAAAAGAAAGAAAAGCTTCTCCCTCATTCCTTATCTATCTTCCCCCGTCCTCACCTCCACCCCTTTCAAAAACTGTCTCCTGGGAAAGAAGCCTTTTTGCTTGCTGGGCTTGTTATGTACATTCACCAAAAAAAAAAAAAAATCATTTTGCCTTACACAAACCTCTAGCAATTTATGAAAGTATCTGCACTCCTAAGTGATATTTGACTTTCGTATCCCATTGGTTTCTAAAAGTACAGCTTTTAAAAAATAAGGAGGAAACAGAAAAAAGAACAGGGGAAGAGAGAGAAGAAAGGAAAAGTAGAGATTTGGGATTTGGGGGCAGAAAGAGAGAGAGAGAGCCTTACCTTTTCTCTTTGATCTTCTTCTCCTCCTCCTCTTGGACTTACATTTGAGTTGACTACTTAGCCCTCCAGACCCTCTGTTGTTCCCCAAGACGGATGCCATGGCTGAGATTCAATAGACGGGAATAGAGACGAGTTCTTTTCTTGGTAAATTTCACCTTTTTTCTCGCTCTCGCAGCAGCAGCAGCTGCTGCTTCCGTTTTGCAGATCAAGGAGCGGGATCACTTTTGAGTACTGAGCCCCCTCTCTAATTGTTCTCTGTCACTTGTTTTCAGCTGGGCTGACTGTCTCTGATCTCCTGGGCTGGCATGCTTAAATGCTCCGACGATGTCGTGAGAGCTGTGCAAAGGTAGAGACTCAAGCATCGGAAGAGCTCTGGGTAGCTCGCGTTCTGTCTGACTCCCTTTAGCAGGGCTGTAAATGCACGGCTTCTACTTTTTGCGCCTCTGTTAGTTGTTTGGCACCAGACACTTTGAAGCCAATCATGCAGGGAGCTTGTCTATTTGCTGCTGCAAAGTCTAATTAGATCCAATCACAACTGTCTCCTGGCTCTGACATCAGCACCACCAGCCCTTTCCATCCCCTGTCAGCTTGCAAACTCAGCTCCCATTTGGACTGACGGATATGCTTAGGACCTGATAGAAAGGGAAGGAGAACTGCACTGTAGGGAATAAAAACATAGCGCCAGTTTATCTGGGAGAAGCCTAAGGGGGCAGCTTACAAGAAGGGATGCTACGAAAGGGATTTCAAACCTTTCTGCTTTAGACCCTATGGGCAGAACAACATGCTTCCAGACTCTCATAAAGATGTAGGGACTATTTTCTCTGACCAACTAGTTATTAACTAGTTCATTCATTAGATTGCTCATTGTTTCAAAGGGGAAAGATCTTTCTTTAAAAAACGCTGAGAACACAGCACCTTAGAAAGGAGTCAGCTTTGTAATCCCCAGGGAAAGAGCCTGTCTTGGGATATTTATTTTTTCAGAGGCTGCTAAAAAAAATCCCATGGTTGTTCACGTTGAAGAAGAAAATTATTATGTAAAGATAAATGGGGGGGGGTTCAGAATGATTATAAAAAGAGGGATTGCTGAGTCTAGTGGTTCATTTTGGAAACAATGAAATGAAAAAGGTTTTATCAGGCAGCTTCACTACCAACTGTAATGTTGGATAAAGAAAAGTAAGATTATATAGGTGTTATGTGGCAAATGGAACTATTGTGTGGTTTCAGCTCTTGAACAATTTTTTGTTTGTTTGATTTTGTTGTGCTCTCATCTGCTAAAAGATGCTTTTGCTTATGAATCCTTAAATAAAAGTACAGACATATTCCAGGAAAAGTTATCTTCTGCCTTTCAATGACAGTAAGCTGTTAATTAGAATACAAATTAATTAGGGCAATACACCAAAGAGATTCCTTAGAAAGTGTTCCCTTGATGATAAGAAAAA